>NC_067422.1:43624397-43786014 GCF_009764475.1 Pristis pectinata | reverse complement strand
AGCTCTGTGCATGTGAAGAATGAAACATCAGAAATAGAATTAAATACAAGCCTTTCCCGAACTCCTCTCTTTTCAATGTCACCTCAGTCCAGAACGGCCGGCGTGTGATCACAGGAAATCCTTGACTGAATTTTGCAAGCATCAATAAATTCATCACTTTCTGCTAATCTCAGTAAGATACATGGTCGTTCTGCTTTCTTCAAAGGAAAATAAAAACAGAACTCCCGTTCATGAAGCTGGCGAATGTTTATTACACTCTCAATCGCAAGGATATTCTTGCATCAATAGGAAGATCGGGCCAGTGCGAACAATATTGATCAAAGCCCTGTATGTTGCATCTGCACCATCCTTGTGCAATCTCCGAGCCTGTAAATCCCTACTTCAACGATCTCTCTCTTCCCCTCACAACCCTCATTGCTACCAGATTGTGTCACCAACAAATTTGGATACAGTGCACTTGTCAAACACTTGGTGTGGGTTTTGAGCAGCTGCGACCCGTGCGTGGATGCCTGCAACCGCCGGGATCATAGTCTCCAAACTGGAAGAATAGTGGAAACACATTTCTTCCGTTTTCTGTCCGGTTACTTCAGAACTGTACTTTATTCCCAATAACACGCATTCGAATTGTGTTGCCGAAGATCTCGCCTATTCCCTGACCAACGTTACCCCGAAAATGTAAACACGCCACCTCCAGTGATCTCCCATAACCAATGGCCCCATTTAAACCACAGAAAGCTCCCAGTCACTGATATACTTGTGAGGTAGTATTTCTACTCCATGACCCCGATTGGTTTTTCCGAATGTATGATTGTTCTACAAGTGCCCTGATCATATATCATTACATCAAATCCCTACATTTCTCTCATTCAAACCAGGCAGTTCATTCCTGTTTTCCTCTCCCTGGCATTTAGTCAGCGAGTTTTTTATATTGAATCTCCTTCGGGATAGAACGTTACAAACACCCTTTCTTTAATATTTCTGCCTTTTCCCAGAGCTAAAATCAAATCGCCCACATCTAAGTCTCTGCGAGCCTGAAATACACGCGTTCACGTGTATGGTGAACTGCTTTATTGTTTTCACATGCACCTAGATGCAGTGACAAAGATTGATTTGCATGCTATCCATACAGATCATTTCATCACATATATGAATGGAGTTAGTCCAAGGGAAAACATCAACAGAATGCTGAAAAATGTGTTGTCCAGTGAAATAAAGTGCAGTGCGAGCAGACAATAAGATGCAATCCCGGAGTCTGTTGGTGGCGCTCGATGGACTAAGTCACAACATATACTACTTGCAACCCATTAATAAGTCTTTTACAATACTGGCACACGTTTAATCTTGCTCTTTAACTGTTAACATGACCACCAGATCTAAAGCCTCAGCTAATGGTAAAGGTATTGGAGACCAATCAACCCAGAAAGCTATTTATAATCTGGATAGAAAGTTTGATCGGAGCTTTGCCGAATTGAAGTCCATTTTCAAGGTCTTTGAAGACAGACAAAATATTCTTATCCAGGATAATGCCATACAAATGCAACCAATTGCTGAACTCGACCATGTTGGTAAAGAGAGAGATGCCAAACTCCATTCATTTGAAAAACCTTAACTACGACCAAGCAAAACCTGGAAAAGAAACAACAGAGGATCATCGACCTGGAAGGACGCAGCAGGAGGAAAATTCTAAGAATCATCAATATCCAGAGAACACCGAGACTGGTAGCCCTACGGAATTATTTTCTAAACTTTTGGTCGATGTTTTTGGTTCCGAAATGTTCCTTGTTCAGCCCATTCTGGATAAGGCTCACAGAGCATTAAGATCTAAACCTCCTGCGGATCAAAAACCTCTGATAGTCATACTACGATTCCATTATGTCAAAGTCAAGGAACTCTTGATTCGTTCCGTTCGTGGACGTGCAATGATTCAATTTAAACAACGGAAGTATCGAATAGTTGAAGATTACACCCCAGAAGTTATGAAAGAAAGGCTGACCGACAAATCAATTATGGCTCCTCTCTATCAAAGCAATTATCATCCTGCATTATTATTCCCAACAAGGTTGAGAATTTCATTACCGAATCAGTCTCGCAAATGGTTTAAATCCGTCCAGGAGGCCGAGGAATGTCTTTTGAACTGCTTTTAAGTTTAGAAGATAAGAAATGCGGAAGAGACACAATGTTTTTCCTTTGATTTACTACCTACTTGCTTTATTATCCAATTAATTTTTAGATTTAAACCTTTCTTTTTCCTTCTTTTAATATTTTAATGTTTTGTTTAATAATAATTAATAATTTAACAAAATGACTGATCATTTGCTTTCTTTTCGAAATAATTATTAAACCGTATTTTTTAAATGTCGACTGTTAACGCCCTTTGGATCTGTTTCAATATCACAACTATGTTGTTAGTTCGCTATCTTTCTTTGGATTATGTTGTTCACTTTTGGACAAAACATGGGTGGTTTATATATTTTTTTTCAATTTGGACCATTGCTACCAATAGAACTGGCGTTAGTTGAATTCGTTTTCGGGCTGTTGGGGGAGAGGATGGGGCTGCTTTTAGTTTTTTTTTTCCGGGCTAAACTACAAGTCCTTCTAAATTGTCGTCATGTCCGTTTCCCCGTTGAACATTTTTTTGACTTCTTCCTGCTAGTAAGAGTCGCATGTACCAAGATTAACCCTTTACGTACCATTTGTTTATTAATCTGTTAAAATGGATAAGACTATTAATTTTATTTCATGGAATGTTAACGGCTTAAACAATCCGGTTAAGCGTAAGATGATTTTAACGTTTTTATAGACTAAATGCTCGGATTATTTTCATTCAGGAGACTCACATCAGGAAGAAAGATAATCAACGCTTTTTTTAGATTTTGGAAGGGTCAACAGTTCCATTCAAATTCACAAGCAAAGGTGAAAGGAGTTTCTATTTTTATTGACTCCTCAATTTCGTTTGTCCATCATGAGATAATATCAGACCCAAATGGTAGATTTTTATTAGTTGCTGGTCTACTTCATAATAATAAAAAGTTGTTCTGGTTAATGTTTATGCACCTAATATATATCACCCTGAATTTTTTTAACATCTGTTTGCATGTTTTCCTAATTTAAATGAATACACTGTGATTATGGGTGGAGATTTTAACTGCTGTATGAACCCTTCGATGGATAGACCTGTGTCCAATCCTACACTTTCAAACAAATCCGCAGTCTTTATTAATTCCTTCTTAGTTGAATCCGAAAGTTTAGATGTTTGAAGATTTCTGCACCCACATGAGAAAGAATTTTCATTCTTTTCTCATGTCTACCACAGTTACTAGAGGATTGATGATATTTTTATTGATGCTAGATTAGCTCCACTTACTATGCACTGTAAGTGCGATGCAATTGCTATTTCGGATCATGCGCCATTGAGTTTATCAATTACATTACCAGATGCATCCTCTGATGTCAGAGAATGGCGATTTAACCCTTCTCTATTAAAAGACAGATTTCGTCCAATTTATTAAAGAACAGATTTCATTTTTCTTTTTAACTAATTTTACTGAAGAAATCTCCAGTGGGGTAATATGGGATACTTTTAAAGCATGTATCCGTGTCAAATTATTTCATATTCCGCTGGATTGAAAAAAAAACGAACAAACAACGAAATACGTATATTGGCTGACAGAATTAAAGAAATCGATAAAAAAAATTCTGATACTCCGAATCTGGAGCTTTTTACAAAGAGAACAGAACTCCAACTACAACATCGTTTATTATTAACATCTTGAATTGAAAATCTACTGCTTAAAAATAAAAGTCAATTTTATATCCATGGTGACAAATCTGGTAAATTATTGGCCAACCAATTGAAAACTACTTTATTTAATCGTTAGATTAATAAAATTCGTAAACCAGATGGTACCTACACAATAGATCAAGTTCAAATTAACAAATCCTTTCAAGAATTTTATTCTTCTTTATAACAATCAGAATCTCCTGAGGATACTACATTAATGTATAAATATATAAGATCTAAGGATTCCCCAACTATATTTAAATGAACGTTCTACATTAGATGCTCTCATTTCGGAGGAAGAAATAAAGAAAGTAATATTTTCAATGAACTCGGGTAAAGCACCCGGCCCTGACAGATATACAGCTAAATTTTTAAAATCCTTTTCTGATATTCTTGTTCCCTGGTTAGCCAAAATTTTTAAAGATGCTCAATCCGTGGGTAAACTGCCACAATCTTTCTATGAAGCAACTATTTCTTTAATTCTTGGAAAGGATAAAGAACCCACTGACTGTGAATCTTATAGACCTATTTCTTTATTAAATGTAGATTCAAGAATATTTTCCAAAATATTGGGCTTCAGATTGGAAAAGGTTCTTACACAAATTATCTCTGAAGACCAGACAGTATTTATTCAGAATCTTTATTTACATTTTAATATTAAGAGATTAATGAATATTACATATACCCCTTCATCCCAATTTGCAGAATGTGTTGTTTCATTCGATGTTGAAAAGGCATTTGACAGAGTCGAATGGGAATATCTGTTCATTACACTTGAACAAGTTAATTTTAACCTTAAATATTTATCTGCGATTAAAATGATTTATTATACACCTATGGCTTCAATATTTGCTAATAATCAAATATCTCCTTCGCTCAGCCTTTTTCGCGGTGCAAGACAATGTTGCCTGTTAAGCCCTTCATTATTTGATATTGCTTTAGAACCCTTGGCTATTGCATTCCGGGACTCTTCAAAGAAATGTGGCATTACTCACGTACAGAAGCTTCATAAGATATCTCCAGATGCATTTGACCTGTTACTTTATATTTCTAATCCGGACGAATCTGTCCCCGCAGTACTATCACTCTTAGATCGGTTCAGTGTTTTATCTGGCTATAGATTAAATCTTAATAAGACCGAACTTTTTCCATTAAATATGCAAACACGAATTTATAGGCAATTACCTTTTAGATTGGTAACTGACTATTTTATGTATTTAGCTGTTAAAATTACTAAGAAACATAAGGACGTATTTCAACCTAATATATTGCCTTTAATTAACCATGTTAACCAATTATTTACTAAGTGGTCCCCACTGTCATTGGTAGGCCGAACTAATGCTGTTAAGATGAATATTTTACCAAAATGTTTATATTATTTCAAACAATTCCAACATTTGTTGCGAAATCTTTTCTTGACACTATTGGTTCTAAAATTCTTTCATATATTTGACAGAATAAAAACCCAAGGTTTAGTCAGAAATATTTACAAATCTAAAAAAGGATAGTGGTATGGCCCTGCCTGACTTTAAACTATATTACTGTGCAATTTATATCAGATTTTTCTTTTTTGGATACAAGATTCAGATGTAATTCAATGCCCCAAATGAATACACCTTGAGCACCAATCAGTACTTGAATTTTCATTAGTTTCTCTTTAAGGAGCTTCACTTCCTTTTGCACTTACCAAATTAAGCAAACATATGATTAACCCAATAGTTAAACATACAATACGAATATGGTTTCAATTTCGTAATTTTTTGGGGGGTTGAATAAATTTAACTTGTCAAGTCCCACTCAATGTATTCTTTTCTTTCATCCATCCACAGTTGACACAGCTTTTTCCATATGATAAAGGAAAGGAATAGTATGTTTTCGTGATTTGTTCATTGATAACTGTTCTTTTCATCTTTTGAACAATTGTCTGATAAATACAATTTGCCTAGGTCACACTTTTTTCGATATTTGGAGATTAGAATTTTTTTAAAAGCAACAATACCCTCTTTTCCGATACCTTACAAACCTGAAACTACGGAAAACAATTTAGGTAATAATCCTTATCAGAACGGCTTGATAGCAATAATCTATGATTGAATTATGAAAATACTTCCAGAATCACTGGACAAAATTAAGAGTGAATGGGAAAGCGAACTCAAGACATCTATACTTACGAAGACTTGGAAGAAAATTATTCATTTAATTAATACATCTTCAATGTCTGCCAGACACTCGTTGATGCAGTTTAAGGTTGTTCACAGGACCCATATGTCAAAAGATAAACTAGCTCCTTTTTATCACCATATAAATCCTATATATGACAGATGTAAATCTAATGTGGCTTCTCTGACACATATGTTTTGGTCCTGTCCTCTTTTGGAAAAATATTGGAAAGGCATTTTTAAAATTATTTCAAATGTATTGAAGATGATTTACAACCTCACCCTATCACTGCAATTTTTGGTTTACCAAGGGTAGAGTCTGGCCATTTATCTGCTTCCGCTAACCGTATGATTGCTTTTGTTACATTAATGGCCAAACGATCCATTTTGCTCAAATGGAAGGATCCAATACCCCCTACTACTTTTCAACGGTTCTCTCAAAATATATCATGCTTAAACTTGGAAAAAAATAGGAGTGGTTCCTTTGCTTAAACTTGAAGATATTTGGAGTCCATTTATTCAATATTTTCACATGATGTAGATCCATTTTCAATAACTTTCCAACTTTGAGGAACGGAGTTGAGACATAAGATTGCTCTGTTTCTGCTCAGAAATTTTACTCCAGTCTTTTTTTTCTTCTTTTTTTTTTTGTTTGTTTGTTTTTGAAATTTTTCTGTTTAGTTTAGTTTGGTTTGATATATTGTATATCATTTTTCTTAGTGATTTGCTTTTTTTTCTATTTCTTTTTCATTTATATAATAAATCTTTTTTTCTTTCCTTTCTTCTATATTGTATTCATTTACTGTGGATCTGAAGATTTTTTAATACTTTATTGTTCTTGATGATTACCTATGCCATGATTGTTCTCCTGATCTCTTTGTATTACATGTCCAAACATTGATGTTATATATTATCTATTAAATTGAAAACTAATGAAAGGTTTGAAAAAGAAAGAAGATGCAAGCTCACAAAGAGGTCGATTGTGAGGTCAATGACTCAACTTAGTGCACTGGAGAAACGTTCAATAGTTTTATAACAACGGGATAGAAGCCGTCTTTGAATCTGGTGATCCGTGCTTTAAGGCTTTTGGATCTTCTACCCGATGGTAGGAAGGCGAAGTGACAATTACCAGGATAGGAGGATCTGTGATGATGTTCGATGCTTTCCGGAGGTTGCGAGAAATCCAGACGATCCACCGAGAGGAGACTGGTTTCCCTGATGTGCCAACAACTCTGTGCAGTTTCCTGCGGTCACGGGCAGAGAATCAGAATCGGGTTTATTGTCACTGACAGTTGACGTGAAGTTTGTTGTTTTGCGGCAGCAGTGCAGTCCAAACTCATAAAATTACTATAATTTATATATATATACTATAATTTATATATATTCATTTATTCATCATTCATTCAGTCATTTATTTATTTATTTATTCATCCATCCATTCATTCATTCATTTATTCAACCATTTATTTATTTATTTATTTATTTATTTATTTATTCATATACATAGACATATGAAGTGCAAAAAAAGCAAAAACGAGGTAATGTTCCTCGTTTCATGGACAGTTCAGAAATTGGATGGCGAAGGAGATGAACATGTTCCGAACTCAACACTTACACTTGTGAGCCACTCATTCCATACCTGTAAATTTGTTATGTCTTCGTTGTGGAATTCCATAATCCCTGCCAATTAAATAATTGACCTTTTCGATATTGAGAGGGAAATATCAGTGTTGTCAATCCACTGCATCGCCTTTTATTCAGGTCCAGCTGATTCTGGTGCAGTGGTCCTCATGTAGACAGTTGGGATGTTTCCTGCTCTCTCCACCATGGCTGTATGCAGAACCCTCTATTATTTCTTGATTTCACGTGGTGTGAACCCAGGTGCCTGGAGACCAGCTTCTGAGATGTCTGCGTCATAGAAAGAGGTCGAAGGTTGTAATTTGCTCGACACGTCTTCTGAAGATGGTTACCGCAGTTAGACTGGCATGTTCAGTCGTGGTCTCAACCTTGCTGAATATCCCAGCAGTCACTGGGTTCAAGCAGCTACTGCTGCCTCGAATATGGATGTTCTGATATTCACTGAGGGGATTAGCGGTACAGAGTAGAATAGCAGAGCAGATGGCGAGAGAAATAAGTCGGGAGAAAACCTGAGTGAGGAAACACCCAAGTGTAAACTTGTTCGACTTTTCTTCGTCAGCATCGGGATTGAGGGATGGGTTGAAGTTTTCTTGGAGAAACAGAGATTCTCCCTGTTCAAGCTGAGTACGAAAGGAAATACAATGGATGATTTCGAATTATTGAGCCGTCTATTGTGGCAGTTCACAACCTAAAATCGTTCCCTCAGTCTGTAAGTCGTGTCAAACCCATCGTGCATCATCCACCCTTTTTCACAAACCATTGTGGAGCCTTCTCTTTGAAGTGACGGATCATATCTAAATTCAGTCAAAAAGAACACTCTTCGTGATCATGCCTAAGGCGTTATTCTGTGTTCCTGTGCCTCTCATGCTTCCAGTAACGGGAACACTTCCCCTCCGATATCCGAACAATTTCATACCTTCTGCCCAATTGTATAATTTCTTCCAAACCTTCCTTCCTCCAAGGATCAGAACACCGGCAAAGATCGCATATATTTCTCGCCCGCGATCGCCCGTTTAAAGATCGGTGAGTCAGAGTCTGGCAGTGATTGGTGGACTAAGGAGGGGTGAAGGATGAAGGGCAGATCGAGTCAGGTAGGGGAGGGAGAGGGGTGGAGTTGGAAGGTTAGAGGGAGCGATGATAGACGAAACCAGATAAAACAAGAGAAGCAGATTGAGCCAGTTGGAGTATCGGAGGTGAAGGTGGAGATAGCGACGAGGGTGACAAGCAGGAATACAAAGCCTACTTTTATTGGAATCTGGGAACGAAGGAAGATCAAAATAGGAACCATTCGGGGCGATGTGAATGGTACGAAGAACGACAATCACATAGAGTCAGAGAGTAATACAGCAACCTTTCCCTCAAGATCATCAAAACAGAAAAATTAGTCATTGACTTCAGGAAAGGCGGCCGTGTACATGCACCTCTCTCCATAAATGGTGCTGAGGTTGAGAGGGTTGCGAGCTTCAAGTTCCTGGGAGTGAACATCACCAACAGCCGGTCCCGGTCTAATCATGTAATGCCACGGGAAAGAAAGCTCATCAGCGCCTCTACTTTCTCAGGAGGTACCAACTTTTACCGATGCACCATAGAAAACATCCTATCTGGATGTATCACGGCTTGGTACGGCAACTGCTCTGACCAGGGCCGTAGGAACCTGCAGAGAGTTGTGGATGCAGCCTAGCGCATCACTGACACCAGCCTCCCATCTTTGGACTCTTGTCTTTACCTCTCGTTTTCTTGGTGAAGCAGCCAGCATAATCAAGACCCCACTCACGCGGCGCATTCTCTCTTCTCTCTTCTTCCATCGGGTAGAAGATACAGGAGCCTGAGGGCACGTGCCACCAGACTTAAGGACAGCTTCTACCCCACTGTGATAAGACCATTGAACGGTGACCTTATACAATGAGATGGACTATGATCTCACGATCAACCTTATTGTGACCTTGCACCTTATTGCACTGCACTTCCTCTGTAGCTGTGACACTTTACTCTGTACTGTTATTGTTTTTAGCTGTACTGCATCAATGCACTGTGTACTAACTCAATGTAACTGCCGTGTAATGAATTGACCTGTACGATCGGTTTGCAAGACATTTCTTTTCACTGTATCTCGGTACAGGTGGCAATAATAAACCAATACCAATGCCAATACCCTCCCCTCCGTGTACCTATCCAAATGCCTCTGAAATGTTACAATTGCACCTGCCACGACCACTTACTCTAACAGTTCGTTCCAAGTGTTTACCACCTTCTTTGTAAAGAAGATACATCTCAGGTCTCTTTGAAATATCTCCCCTTTCATGTTGTATCTGTGCCCTCCAGTTATGGACTCCCCAACCCTGGGGAAAAAGCCATGAGTGTCCACTTTATCCATACCGCTCATGATATTATAAACTTCACTGAGGTCACCCCCTCATTCTCCTACGCTCAGAAGAATAGAACCCAGCACGGCCAACGTCTCCCTGTAACTCAGGCCCTCAAGTCCATGCGGCATCCTCGTGAATCTCTCCTGCGCGCTCTCCAGTTTGACAATGTCTTTCCTGTAAGAGCGTGATGAAAACTACACAATAGTCCAAGTGTTGCCTCACCAACACGTGTATAACGGGAACATAACGTACCGATCCTAAATTCGATGTCCTGTTTTACTGTCCTTCCTTATCAAAAAGGCAACGTCCACTTCACTCTTACTTGTTCCTCTATCAAGCTGAATGCTTCGGTATCTGCCTTTGTTTCAACCACGATTCTGTTATGGCCACAATATCCCCGTCCCTGGAGTGAATCCACGCCCTCAGTTCGTCCGCTTCATCTGAGAAACCACGTGCATTGAAATAAATGCAAATTAAAGAACGGTCTAACCTGCTCTTCCACTGTAAACATGGCTATCATGATTGCAAGGCTCACACGGTTTGGTTGTTGCAAGTACCCCTGAAATCTCACTGACTTCGCTATGTGGAGTCCACCCCATGCCAATTAAGTTTAAATCCTCACTGGTGGTAAAAGCAAAATTCCGCTGTTGGGATATTTGTCCCAGTCCAGTTAAAGAGCCATCCGTTCCTCTTGGTCAAGTCAGTTCTACCCTAGATGACGTCCCAATGATCCAAGACCCTGATCTCTGCCCCGCCCACAAGATCTTCAGCCACTCATTCAACTGGCCTATTTTTCTTTTGCTGGACTCACTAGCACGTGACACCGGGAGGAATCCGGAGGTCACTCCCCTTGAGGTGCTGCATTTTAATTTCTCACTTTACACCCTATCCTCATTCTGTAAGTGTTCATCCCTCGTTCTGCTCATGTCGTTTGAGCCGAGACTTACAGCGACCTCTGGCTATTTGTCCTTCTCGAGAATTTTCTGCAGCTGCTCAGAAACATCCTTGAAACTGGCACCCGGGAGCAACACACCATCCCGGCATCTCTTCTGCAGCCAAATAATCTCCTGTCTGACTGCTCATTATCGAGTCTCCTTTCACTATTGCCCTGTATGTCTGCAACCTTTCGCTCTGAGCCTCAGATCCGGTCACAGTGCCGCAGACCCGATGACTGCTGCTCTCCCCTGAAAGGACACCTCCTCAACGGTATCTATTGTGGTATAGCTGCAAGTGAGTGGTCCGAGGGGACCCCTGCTATGAATGCCAATGCCTGTTACTTCTACTAGTGGTCACACATCTATCTGTGAAGCCTGTTACTTGGGTGCGACCACTTCACTAAAACATTCATCTGTGAAGCCTTTTGCCTCTCCGATGATCATGAATACATTCACTCCACCCCAGTTCCTTGACCTGGTCTGTCAGGAGCTGCAGCTAGGTGCACGTCCCACAGATGTAGTCATCAGGGAGACCGTCAGGTTCCCTGACTTCCCACACCTTGCATGAGGAACATTCCACTGACATCCTGCCGACACTGAATCAGCGACTAAGGACGAACAACAAAATAAAATCATAACTGTTCTGACCTGTTCCTTCCCACTGGAGCCTTTTTATAAATGCGCTCTCACTCCCCACACCTGGCGTACTTTTCTCAGCCTCTTTCCGCCAAATGCGCTTGAGCCGCAGCGTCAACTCCCGACTCTTACGCTGGCCAACTCCAAAAATTGCCGCTGCGCTTAACCATAACTTCTCTTTCTTGGTTGTTGTTAATCAGCTAATTAACCATTCAACTATATATACCAACTATCAAATGTAAATCTTTTAGAGTCCTGTTATATGAAACTCACCAACAAGCCCAGAGACCTAACCCTTTGAAACTCTCCCGCCTCTCGCTTCAAGTCCCGGCTCCTGTTGAGAGAAACTCAATAAGAGACGCGCTGGATTTCACGGTTTCAAGATAAAAGGAACTGAAAAGTTATTGCAGATTGAAACAAGTAAATGACCGTGACCCACTTTAATACTCTGATGTTTCGATATTGTATTTCTCGTTTTGATATACAGACGTCGAGCACTGAACCTGAAAATTACTGAGAGAAGAAATTTCTTCCTTTGTAGGGCTAGGGATTATTGAATCCCAACCACAGAAAGCTGTGGAAGGCGTGATGCTCAATATAATTCAGGCAGCAGTCAATATATTGCTGGACACCAAATGCATCAGTGTATTTGGAAATGGAGCGGTAAGATGGTGCTTTGATCGAGGATCAGTTCGGGACTGTACTGAATGGCTGAGAAGACTCCAATTGTTCACTCATGCTTTTGGGTTTTCGACACTTTAATGTTTTTCACTTCCTCCTCAATGGGAAATTGTCATCAGTCAGCGTGTGAATCTTCTCTCGATCATCGCCCCTGCAGATGGTAGGTTTTAACCCACCTCTTAAACTCATTCAGTTACTGTACACCTTGTCTGGGAGTTTCAGTCTAACGTTCGGATTCAGAAGAAATAAATGGTGCGAAAATGTTACACAAGTGCAGAAAGGCAATTAAACAGTCAACGGACATTATCTAATCATTGGGAATACTACACCCAGAGTACGAGCCGGTTTCATTTTCACCATTTACTGGTGTTTCGGGGCTTCAATATTTCACCAATTCATTAACCCATGCGAGGATAATGCCGCAGGTTAGTGTAAATGCATTTGCATCTCCGTGAACCGAGTTAAACGTTGAAAAGGGGCTGAAGCTCGCCGAATTCCAGTGCCATATCGTCAGAAGCGAACGTTTCACAGAATAAGAAAGCAGAGGCTGCGCTTGTTGAAAGTGTAACAACGATACAGCAGGAGACCCGCATTTAATAAAGAATCGGATGGAAAATTATTCAGAATATTACTTCAAACTTTGAGTGCACTCTCTCCAAATTATTTTTCTTAGTTTGTGCATAGAAAACGTCCAGCACAACAAAGACTCTGAACAGTGTTGACGCGTTGCTCAGTTGTCTGGAAAAGTAATATTAATTCCTCACTTTATCTCAATTCCCGGCGAGAGACTATCTAATAGATTAGAAGGCTGTCTCTGCAACCCGCTGTCAGTCGGCATCCAGCAGGACGTTGTAGATAGCAGCATCTCCACTTAGCCGCCGGGATGAGGGTTACAGCTGCCGCTTTTCCATTTTACCTGCTGCCTCCAATTTTACAGGCACTAATGGTTTATTACCCGATGAAAGCAGCCTTTGGAATTCCGGGTAGCGAAACACGAGCGTCAGGAATCGTCGACGAAATATTTCCTGATCTTATCTCAGCAACAGATTGACTTTTAGTTTTCCTTCCCCGCATTGACATGCGGAATGAGTTGTGGCAGTTTATTCTGGCGCTCTCTAAATCAGTAACTTTAGTTTGGTTAACATAAATCGTACTTCCGCATCTCCAAGGTTTGCTTGTTTTGTGTATTTCCGGCTTGTTGTGTTTTTACTTAAATATCACTGCTGTCAGACAGACCGATGATGTTCATTTTATTGTTTCCGTGCATCAACTGACCAACTGTCCTCTTCAGTTACTTCTGGTAATATGCCGTATGTTCGATCTGGCCTTTAGCTTGCGATGTCCCCAGATCCCCCATTGCCGAGTACAGTCTCATCAACAGCCTCTCAGAACCTCCACGTGGACCTGGAAATGTCAGCAGTCAGGTGACCGAGGCACTGTCGTTGATCTGGATATTCCCACTGCGTTTCAGCAAAGCTGGACATTATACATCGCCACCCCAACCCCTACCGAGGGTGGGTTTGCACCTCGTGCAGGAACACAGATTCCCAGCCGAGTCTCTCCGCTGAACGGTTGATATTTTCTTCCCTTTACATTTCACCTGCATACCGGTGGAAGGGAGCAAAATTCTGCGAAATCCTTTCCTGTTGCGACAAATCTTCCGCAGGGAATCCATGACCCCGCTGACCCCATCCACGCGGAGCGCCGTCTCCCGAATGAAACAGACCTGATGTTTTCCATTCACAGCTTTGCAACTTGATACTGCACCTCATGCGTTAAACAGGATTGTCAGTCATGTTAAAATACTTCTCCATGTAAATCTATTGAAGAGTCATGGTCACACAGCACGGTAACAGCCTCTTCGGCCTCACTTGTCTATGACAACCAAGGTGCAGACCTGAGCTTGTCCTCTTTAACGGCTTTTTGACCATATTCTCCTGAACCTTTTATATCCATGTACTTGTCTGAAAATAGTTTACACCTTGGATTATAACGGCATCCACCACTTCTTCTGGGAGCTCGATACACATACCTGCAATCCTCTCTGTGAAAATATTGCTCCTCATGCCGCGTTAAATCCTTTCCTCCTCACCTTATCCATATGTCCTCCAGATTTAGACACTCGTATCCCGGGAAACAGAAATTTGTGACCTCATCAATTTCCTTCACGATGCTGTAAACATTTTCAAGGTCACATCACAGCCTCCTTCGCTCCGGATAAAACAGTTCCAGGCTGCCCAGCCCTTTCCTTTCCCTCACGCCCTCCAGGGAATATTTTTCTGCACCCCCTTTCGCTCAGTTATATTCTTCTTAAATCCAGGAGAACATAGATGCACAAAGTATTCTCAAAGCAGTCTGTGCAACGTCTGTCACATGACGTCCCAACTCCTGTACTCATGAATCATCGTCAAACCCGTCCAAAACTTCCCAATTGCACAGATTTCCCGGTCCTAATGAGTGTCTACTTCTTCTTGCTCCATCTCTTTACGAAGGACTTAAATGCTTTCCATTGCTCGTGCAACAACCACGAACTGAACGAGCAGGATTCCCTCTCTATTTACGAAGATATTTCTATCGCTTTCACTTACAGTACCTTCTGCCTGAACCTGTAATCTCTTCCATTTCTCTGCAACAAATTCACTCAATGTAACGCGCATGTCGAAGTCAAACTGATTCTAAAATTATTTATTTAAAAACTTCCCCTTCGTTTGCAAGGGCCAGTTCGACAGTCTGTTGCGTCAAAGAGCGGGTACTGCTCATTGTGTTATTGTTTCTTCGTTAAAAACATTTGAAAGTTCTGTCTTGGCGTCTGTAGATTTGACTTGTAAACGTATGTGTTGGCAGTATGTCCCCTATATGTTCTACTTTATGAAAAACAAGATTTAAAATCCGAACTATTTCCATCGCACACCTCATATCTTCCCTCAGCTGCTGTTGACAGACCTATTGTCCACCCCATCGCCACCTATCGGCACTTCCTGAAGGGTTTGGTTTCATTATATTTCTGATTATTGTAAATCGCTACCCACAAATTTGCCTGAATTTCTCCTGAATTCGCCAATATCTGCATTTGATTTACCAATAAAGTCTCCAGTTGAATACATTAACGCACATTTATGTTTCGTTTGTTAATGTAATATGTTGGATACAGTTTGAATGTCTTGTATTTTCCCAGTGATACACTTCTACCGCGAGTAGCGTATCCATCCCAACACCCGATCTTTCACAGGAATTCTGGGTTTAATCAGACTCTGTTTAACGGGCTCTATAAATGAGCCCTGACTGACGAATTTTAATTTTCGGATTGCAAACACGGTAGTGTAGCGGTAAGCGTAACGGGTTCAGTTCCGGTCACTACCTGCAAAGAGTGTGTACGTTCTTCCTGTGTCTGCATGGGTTTCCTCCTGGTGTTCCTGTTCCCTTCTACATCCCAAAGGCGTACGGGTTAGGAGGTTGCGGGCATGCTCTGTTGGCGACGGAAGCGTGGCGATACTTGCGGGCTGCCTCCAGAACACCCCACGCAAAAGATGCATTTCACTGAGTGTTTCAATGTGCATGTGACTAATAAAGATATCTTATCTTATAACAGCGAACGTGGTGGCGATTGTGCTCCTGTCCCGGGGAAAGTGCGGTCTCTCCAGGTGTGTCTCACGCTGCCTCGTGGCCATGGCAGCGGCAGATGTGTTCGTCGGAACCAATAACGTGATACTAATTTAGATAAATGATTTATGTTTCCCATTAAGTTTCCTGCATATTACTCAAGCATGCTCTTTCTATCGGGCCCTTTATCCTGCCGCTGCTGACATGACCGTGTGGTTGACACTCTTGTTCACATTTGATCGATATGTAATAATTTGTTGTCAGAAGCTAAGGACTAAATATTGCACTGAGAAAACTGCAGCCAGGGTTATGGGGACGGCGATCCCGCTGTTCTGTTGTAAAAACATCCCCTGGTCCTTCACTTTTCAACCTTATATTACAATAGACGGAGTTTAATGGGGCTGTACAATGAAAAAGAACTTTTACTTTGAACCCGCGTGGATAGTTTTCAGTTGGATTCATAACATTCTTACCTCGGTACTTCCGATGTTCCTGATATCTCTGCTAAATGCTTTGACCGTGGGACATATTGTAGCGGCCAGTAGAGTCCGGAAGAGGCTGAGTGGAAGCAAGAATGATGCGAATATCATATCTGCTGAGATGGACAACAGAAGGAAGTCCATCACCTTACTCTTTGCTATATCTGGTAACTTCATACTGCTTTGGATAACGTATTTTGTAATTGTTTTGTTCACGCAAGTTACAGAGAGCTTTTCTTCAACCAGTAACTCTGACCCAATTTTTATCGCGGAGCAAACCAGCTACATGCTCCTGCTTTTGAGCTGTTGCACAAACACGTGCATTTATTCAGTGATTCAGTCTAAGTTCAGAGAGGAACTGAAGAATGGGATGAAATATCCACTGATAATGCTATTTCAGTGTACCAAAGAAAGAAAACAAAGCAGGAATACCGGGCATTAGATGTCAGCAGAACCTCAGCTCCAGTCTCACCAGAGACTAACCTTTAGATACGTTTCTCGGCAACACCCGCAAATCCTGGGCTTTTCTATAATTTGCGTCATTGAATATGATCGACGATTTATTCTCAGATAAATGGCGAGTGACCAGTTGGTCACAGAATTTCACCATAAACCAGGCTACAATTATATTCAAACCCTTGCTTTGTGGTTAGCCTGATGTAACGAAATGTTATGCTCTTTCTCACGGTAGGAGCATTTGGGAAGCAGTGGCGAAATGTAAAAATAATTGTGTAATGACTTTAAACGGAAGGAGGAAAAGCCTGTACGGATTATGTTCAGTACAATAAAGCATTGTTTAAGATGAAGGCCACATATTGGCACCACTGCTCTCTCAGCTGCCGTCAACTTCGCCGTCAGCAGCAGCATTCTATCGATTACTCTGGACCTTTAGAATGCATATTTCTCGCCGTCAATGCACTTTTGTCTGAGGACAGTGGTTTCCAGCAGGGTATCCAATGGACATGCCGCTGGAAAATGCAGAGAGGACAAGAGGTTTATTCAATTGGGGAAGGGCTAACTACAAGGCTATAAGGAGAGAACATGGGAATGTAAACTGGGATGTCCTTTTTGAAGGAAAATGTACCATGGGGATGTGGTCGATATTCAGGGATATTATGCAGGATGTTAGAGATGAATATGTCCCGGTGAGGCAGGGAAGGAATGGCAGGGTGAAGGAACCGTGGGTGACGAGAGAGGTGGAACGACTTGTTAGGGAGATGAAGGTAACATACGTGAGGTATAAGCAGCAAGGTTCTGACAGGGCCCGTGAGGAATATAGGGTAGCGAGGAAGGAACTTAAGAAAGGGCTGAGGAGAGCTAGAAGGGGACATGAAAAGGCTTTGGCTAGTAGGGTTAAGGAAAATCCCAAGGCCTTGTTCAAGTATGTGAAGTGTAGGAGGATGGCTAGGGTGAAGGTAGGTCCGATTAAGGACAAAGGTTGGAGAATTTGCCTGAAGGCGGCAGAAGTGGGAGAAGTTCTCAATGAGTACTTCTCTTCGGTATTCACCAGGGAGAGGGGTCTTGATGATGCGGAAGGGAGTGCTGGTAGGGGTAATGTTCTCGAGGTTGTTGATATCAAGAGAGGGGATGTGTTGAAGTTGTTAAATAATATTAAGACAGATAAATCTCCGGGGCCTGACGGGATTTTCCCCAGGCTGCTTCGAGATGCTAGGGAGGAGATTGCTGAACCGCTGGTAAGGATCTTTGAGTCCTCGTTGTCTACGGGGGTGGTTCCGGAGGATTGGAGGGTTGCGAATGTGGTCCCACTGGTTCAAAAAAGGTAATAGGTATAGGCCAGGGAATTATACACAGGTGAGTCTCACGTCTGTGGTGGGTAAGCTGTTAGAAAGGATTCTAAGGGATAGGTTTTATGAACACCTTGAGAATCATGGACTGATTAGGGACAGCCAGCATGGCTTTGTGAAGGGAAGATCTTGCCTCAGAAGCCTGATAGAGTTCTTTGAGGAGGTGACCAGGAAGATTGATGAGGGCAGTGTGGTGGATGTGGTTTACATGGATTTTAGTAAGGCGTTTGATAAGGTTCCTCATGGTAGGCTTCTTCAGAAGGTCAGAGGCCGAGGGATCCAAGGAAGCTTGGCTGTGTGGATTAGGAATTGGCTTGCATGTAGAAAGCAGACGGTTGTGGTGGAGGTAGTGCCCTCGGATTGGAAGGCAGTGACTAGTGATGTCCCGCAGCGATCGGTTCTGGGACCTTTACTTTTTGTGATATTTATAGATGACTTAGATGAGGGGGTGGAGGGCTGGCTTAGTAGGTTTGCGGACGACACTAAGATAGGCGGTGTTGTGGATAGTGTGGAGGGCTGTCGGAGCTTACAGAGGGATATTGATAGGATGCAGAGCTGGGCTGACAAGTGGCAGATGGAGTTCAATCCGGAGACGTGTGAGGTGGTACATGTTGGAAGGACAAACTCCAGGGCAGAGTACAGGGTAAACGGCAAGGTACTTGGCAGTGTGGAGGAGCAGAGGGATCTGGGGGTTCATATTCACAGTTCATTGAAAGTTGCCTCACAGGTGGAAAGAGCAGTTAAGAAGGCCAATGGGATGTTGGCTTTCATAAACCGCGGGATTGAGTTTAAGAGCCGCAAGGTTATGATGCAGATTTACAAAACTCTAGTTAGGCCTCACTTAGAGTACTGTGTTCAGTTCTGGTCGCCTCATTATAGGAAGGATGTGGAGCGTTGGAGAGGGTGCAGAGGAGATTTACCAGGATGCTGCCTGGATTGGAGAGTATTGAATATGAGGAGAGGCTTAAGGTGCTAGGGCTTTATTCACTGGAAAGGAGGAGGATGAGAGGAGACATGATAGAGATATTTAAAATATTGAGAGGAATAGATAGAGTAGACAGTCAGCGCCTCCTTCCCAGGGCACCAATGATCAAGACGAGAGGTCATGGCTTTAAGGTTATGGGTGGGAGGTTCAGGAGAGATGTCAGAGGGAGGTATTTCACCCAAAGAGTGGTTGGTGCATGGAATGCACTGCCTGGTGTGGTGGTGGAGGCAGATACATTGAACAGGTTCAAGAGCTTGTTGGATAGGCTTATGGAGGAACGTGAGATAGAGGGATATGCGGGAGGAAGGGGTTAGGTAGTGTGAGGGTGGTCTGATGGACGGCACGACACGGTGGGCCGAAGGGCCTGTTTTGTGCTGTATGGTTCTGTGGTTCTATGGTTCTATGGAAAATATCTCGGTATTGCAGCTGACAACCGGAGTGCTAAAGGAAAGTGTCTGGGAAGTGTTTATGTCCAGAAACGTTGCCAATTGGAAGAAATAAAAATACATTTATGAAAGTGTATCTTTCTGTACCAAATCCTCTGGACACAGATGTACCCCATGACGTTTCCACTGGCACGTTCACTGAGCAGTGGGTTCCGCAATCGTGAGCGCCCATGAGCACACCTTTCAGCGGCGTTCCACTGTTGTGTACTATCTCTGGAAGGCCGTGGTTGCACAGGCATTTACCGAAAGTTTTGGTCTCGGGTTTGAAACAGGGCAGATTCTGAAGGAGCACGCGAATGGCTTCGCTGTCCATCAGCTGTGAGCACATTGTAACGGGTGTATTTTTTTTTAGAAAAAGGAGGAATATGGTCCATGTGATTCGTTAGTTTATTCCCAAAAATTCGACCCTTTCAACGAGAGGCACATACGGGGGTAAGTTGCACGTTTGTATAACAACCCTGAGTATTGCTGTTAAATTCGTTGAGTGATGACGGTGGCCGGGGGGACCAAATGGGGACACAATTGTTGAAGAACTATTGAACGTTTATTCTCCAACCTGGTTTTAAATGTTGCTCATCTGTTCCCAAAACCCCAACAGATAAATGTAACTTAACAGCAGTTGATTGTCATATTTCCCTGGGCGGTACATCAGCACCCTCCATAAGCACAGGGAGAAAATTAATAGCCAGCACAGGCGCCGTGGCCAAAATGTTATTTCATGTGATACGACACACTTTCAGTGTAAGCAGTGAGAGATTTAGTGGGGATCTGAGGTGGAACTGTTTCACCCAGGGAATAGAGAGTACCTGAATGTACTGTCCGAGACAGCGATGGTACAACGGTCCCTCACAGCACTGCCAAAGTGCCCAGGTGAGCACTTGAATCGTCTGTGCATAGAATGCTATGGGCCTCTCGCTGGAGAATAGGATTAATACGGATGGATGTCCATTGGTCGGGGTGGACATGATTGGCCGAATGGTCTGCTGTGATGTTCCATGACTGTGTGACTTCTTAACACGATGAAATATGAAGAGTGCGAAATCAGCTCGTCAGTCGTTAGATCCAGTCAAACTACTTCTGTGACGTCCCCTCGAACACAATCTGGCCCTGCTCAACACGGGTTTAAAAGAACATAAAACTCAATTGGCAGTCCCATAACCCATTTTCAGAGTCGAGAATCAGCATGTGGGGAAGTTATATCTCCTGGCCTGGCTGCCGAGATCAAAAGATCAGACTGAGATAAAAGGGTCAGGAATTCTGGACAGAGATGGGAAGAAATTCTGTCAACCACAGGGAGATAAATTTTGGAGTTCACTCAAAATTCTGAAGAAGAGTCGTATCTAAGCACATTCAGATCAGAATCATAATCAGGTTTATTATTACTGAAATATGTTGCTTTGCGGCTGCAGTACAGTGCAGTCCCCAGAGAGTGATCGAAAGACCGTTGAATCGTAAAAGAATCACAGGGGTGAGTTTGGTGCTGAATTAGTGTATCAGAATCATTCTATTGAATGGTGATCTGCTTCTTGATGTATTTTATTCATTCTTATTCCAAACAAACAGTCAACTCTACCTGCACAGGCTCATCAAATTTCACAGGGGGAGCTGTCGAGTTAATTTGCTCTGCAGAATATCATCATACCCATCCTCCGAGGCTGCAACACCCATCAGACACACAATGAACCTGCCCTGCATATGAGATGCACGGATCGAGCTTGTGCGCTGTCCCCTCCTTCACTCTTCAAGCGAGAAGAGCCTAGGTCTGAAACAGAGAGGAACACCCTATATAATAGTTGCCCATTTTCCCTAGCTGTGGCAAAGTACGGGCTGATAAATAATAAATCTTGTTCTAGCAAACACTTCTGGCACAGTACAGATCGGGTTTTACCTCAGCACCTCAGCTCAGCAATATACTTGATACTCAGGGGTCTCAGGGGATAGAACTAAGTTCAGTCAAGATTACTAGAAAGAAGGTGCAGGGACGAGGACAGATGGACAATGGACTAAGTACAGATAAGTCTCCCGGACCGGATGAAGTGCACCCTAGGGTTCTAAAGGAGGTGGCTTTAGAGATTGTGGAGGCATTGGAAATATTTTTGCCAGGCATCAATGGACTCTGGCATGGTTCTGGGGGACTGAAGGTTCGGAAATGTAGTTCCTCTGTATAAGAAAGGTGAGAGACAGCATACGGGAAATTACATACTTATTAGTATGACATCGGTGGTTGATATTGAAAGGTTTCCAATTAGCCAAGTCATCAAAGTATATGGGGAAAAGGCTGGGAACTGGGGCTGGATGGTAGCATAGTTTAGTCAATGATGAGGTAGCGGAGTAGAATCGATGGGCCGAACGGCCCGCGACTGCTCCTTTGACTTGTGATCTTGTGATTGAGTCAGTCACCACTATCAGAGATCACTGCCATGCGCTCCTCTTCCCATTCCCCCGAGTCGCACAGCTTCTTCCACTCATGTCCCACACAGGAACAGCTGCCCCTTGGATACACTGATCCCAGGGAGAAACGGGACACGGATGTGAAGCAGCAATCATTGCGGTGACTTTCATTTCAGGTACAACCCACAGGTCAGGCAGCTGGGATACAAGTAGTTACGTTAATGAACCGAAATCACACCTCTACCCGTCCCCGGAAAACTGGGGAAACCAGCAGGACTCTTCGTCAACGGACATCTCACTATTCCCGTGGGCAACACATAGACCAGCTGGGACCGGATAATAACATAAAGACTGTTGTGATATTTGGAGCTAACTATTGCGTCGGGGAACTGTCCCAATCTGAGACGATGTGATGTTTTCCTTGCTCGTGTTAATTCTGGAATCACAGGGATAAACGGCTCGGAAACAGCCCTACAAACACCGACTGCGCGCCGATAATCACCCCTTTATAATTATCGGAACTGAGCTCTTTTCATTGAGCGCATATTCCCACAGCATCCCCACTCCCACCCCCCAGATTCTACCGCTTATCCACACACTCAGGGATGTCTACCGTGGTTAAAAAAAACCTACCAAGCCGTATGCCTTTGTGATGTGGGACGAAAACAGCAACACCCGGCGAATCCCACAAGTCCCAGAGTCAGCGGGATCATGTGATACATTTCACCTGAACCAGATAAGAAGCTGAACCACTTCCCAGCACCTCACTGCAAAAAGCACTGTAATACTCCCAGTCACATGTACTTAAGCGTGCGAAATAGACGCCGCACAGCAGGTTATACCACGGATGTACAATGAAACAGACAGACAGACAAACAAACATATTTATCCAGCTGTCAATACTTACCACTTAAAGACATCCTCTCACGCAGACATACATAGCTGTCTGAGCGCAGGCATATAAAAGAACAATAATCTCTCGCTTTTGCACGAACACATGCTCAGCCACACACATTCAGGCACACACGCACGTATCTGAAGACAGATAAACAGACCGCGCACATGTACGTCGCATATACACATGCACGTATCCACAGATGCACACACATACACGCGTGAGTCTGCGCAATTTATCTTGTTGTCCTTCACCTTTTACCCCTCCTCTATGCGGCCACGTCACGGTTGCTCGTTTTGAGGGGTATTTACGCGCATTGCAGCAATTACATACTTGAGACATTGTGGTAAACACCGGGCTACGTACTCCATATGTTGTCGAGTAACGTGTGGATGAGTAGACAATCGTTGCTCCTGGTTTAGCTCTATTGGGGAACACGCCGGCACAGGGGATAATGTGCAGAACACCAGTAATTGAGGGATTTATATTCTGAGGCTGTAATTGCCAAGGTGCAGAGGTCCCTGTTCATGGATGTGACGGAGAGAACAGGAGTTAATTGGGAAGTAAGGAAGACGGGAATAAATAGGAATTGAGTAGGTCCCCAGTTTATAGTGAATTGTGAAGTGTGCACGTCCATATGTGGTTGTGGTCCCCTATATTCCTGTGGGATCGGAAAGATGCAGCTACCAGCCACAGAATGCAACAGTGCATCTTCAACGTGAATAGTAACTTCAAGTTATCAAGGGTAATGGTGAAATACGTGGGCTGAGGGTAGGTTTTGTTCCCTGGGGTAATTGGAGGCTGGATAGCCTCGACCTGTTCCTGCACACAGATGTTTCTCGGGGAACGTTGACACACCCACCGAGCTGCGGTACAAACTGTTATTTTCAGAGGTGGGAAGATGGACTCTGCTTTGTCCAAGGAAGGTGATGTTCAGAAATCAATGAGCCCAGGCAGTCGGTCAGTTCGGGATTGAATCAGGAATCATTCTAGCTGACGTCTTGAATTTCATTGCTTCAGTTATGCTCCTCTAAGAAGCATGGCTGTTTGACGACCATCCAACTGTACAGTTCACGGGTTTAAATGTTATATTTCACTCCACTCATCAAACGTGACAGTTTATATTGGTCTCTCCAACAACCTTCCTCCACACCGACCCTGCATCGGCTATCAAGTTCAATCAGTTGTAGTATCTTCGACATTCATGCTCCAGACACACACATTTACTTTCTCTCTCTCTCTCTCTCTCTCTCTCACACACACACACACACACACAAACACACACACACACACACACACACACACACACACACACACACACACACACACACACACACACACACAGAGCGACGGAAAGAGACACAGACTTTCAGAAGGGATAATATGAGACTTGTTCCAGGGTGAAGTCACCCCGAGAAGTTATCAGTTTTCTACCATTCGCAAACCTTCCCGCACAAGTAGATGTTGAGGAACCCACTCTTCAAACACAGGGTGCGCATTGTTTAGCCTGTGTGTCAGCAGAAAGTCAAAGTCGCGTCATAAAATGAAAGTCCTTGTGGAGTATTTGAGCGGGGACATTTTAAATGATCTTTTGTGTCGAAGTGCACCATGACTTTGTGCTTTGAACTGGGGCGAGCTGCTGGTTATCAGCAAATCTGCGACCTAGAAAGCAGAAGCCACAGAAGAAAGCTCAAAGACATGCAACATCTTCATTGCGGTGCGCTCCCGGATTTGAGTTGACACTATCCTGACAACAGCTCAGCACTGACCAATCTTAGAACACACCTTTTTCGAACATGTCGCAGCCTAACGCATCAGCGTTCTGATCCACCCATGTCCTCAGTAGTGTCTGCAGATTTGATTCCGTGGATCAGACTGCTCGTGACTGTTTTGATAAACGTTCAGAACGTTGCCGTAAATTTCCCTCTGAGTCAAATTCCACTGTATTTCAGGGACGTTCGAAATACAAACAATAGGATCATTGGCCAAACTGATGCACCGAAACCACGAGGTAGTTCACGCTGTAACTGACGTGTGTCCCAAACCGGGCGATGTCATCTGTCATTTCATGTCACAGTTCGGGTTCTGCATGCAGCAAAACTGATTCGCTGAAACAAACACCGACTCTGGTGGGATTCGAACCCACAACCTTTGAATTTCTTTTCAATGCCACAGTAGAGGTCCAACACGCTATCCATTGCTCCACAGCGCCGTGTTACCGATTACTACTGCTGCATTGCTAACCTGAGTCTCCACATCCATCTCAATTTTCTTCTCCAGTCTCCTCTCTCCCCCTGGAAAGGGAGAATCAGTCCTTCAGTCAGCCATACACTGCACTGTAAACAGTAAAGATAAACATTTCCTGAGCCAATGGACCGTTGGCACTTCGATGTTCCGATACTGTGTGTCGGAGCAAAGAACATTTTCAATCTGACTGGGTGAAGGGACTTGCTGATGTTTCGCCTAGTCGCGCGGGACGAGGTGTCCTGCAGAGAGGGTGTTCCGTTCAAAAGCATCCCAAAATGATCGCATCCAGCGGGAGACTCTCCACTGGTGAGAAATTTCATTGATTGGATAAGGACCGGCAAAATCTGGGTTCCTTTTATTCCACGTGAATTGCACACGGGGCCATAATACCAAAATATTTCAGAGCATAGTTAGGCCATTAGGCCTATCGACTAATTGCTGCCATTCAATAATTGCTGATATTTTTTCAACAACATCCTCCCGCCTTCTCCCTGGAATCCTAAATCCCCTATCCCGTCAAAAGCCGATCAATATCTATCTTAAGTTTTTGCCCTCCGTGGTAACGAACGCGGCAATTTCCAGCTACTCCCACCATGCTCTGGCTGAAGAAATCCATATCATCTCAGTTTAAAGGGGCGTCCCTGTGTTTTGAGCCTGTGCTCTCGGATCCCAGACTTCCACTAATGGAAACATCGTGCCCTGGATAACAGCGTTAATGTAGCAGCTGATATCGTATTTTGAAGAAGTATTTCTCTGAAATACAATCCCATCCACCAGCTGCTAGAGGCCATTCCGATGCACGGTTGAGTTTATCGAGGGTCGGCCGGCTGAAGGGGAACATCGTTTGATCTATTGTATCAGCAGGGATTCACTCAGTATCTTACTCCTTGTGGCAGCATGCCAGAGACTAAGTTTCAGTGCTTTGTCACTTCTCTCGAAACTCCAATTGAACAGGAGTCTGGGAACCCTCCAATTATTATTGCCGTAAGTAATCAGTAAATTGGCAGATATTTCAGAGAGAGCGAGAGAGAGAGAGAAAGGGGGAGGAGAGAGAGACAGACAAATAGACATACTGACAGACAGGCAGAGAGCTGACGGATGGAAGATACTGCGTTCACTGTGAAATAGGAGTGGTGCGGTGTTCCTGTTATCAGTTGTTGGTTCCCGATGAGCCTACCCAAGGGGTTGGATATTCTCAGCGTGCAACACAATCTCGGATTATTGCAATAGCAATTCAAGCCGAGATAAGCCCCTTCCTGATGACAGAGCTGACAAGCTCGCCCTGGGGAGCCATCAGGGACATGCTCCAGAATTCCGTGTCTGTCTGAGATGGAAGTGGGGACTTTTCTCACGTCAACAGAAGATGACAACCGTTGCACTGCGGAAACCTCCTGTAATAAAGTTGAAACTCAAGTCGGAATTGTGGACTGTCACCTACTGTGCCATGTGTCCGTGCGCTTCCAAGGCTGGTCATTCTTCACTGAAACAACAAAACTTCTGTCCTGAAGCAAAATCTCCCAACGTGTCACTACCCACAGTCCACCGCAGCCGCTGGAAATTCAGCTGAGGGAATCAGCATCACGGACACAGGCTGCGTGTGGAGGGAGCGTGTGTACTGACATCCTGAGGGACAGCGACAGAGTGGGGACCCAGGCTGGTGACAGAATGTAAACAACGTAGTTCTTTGTGTCAGTGCATTCTTGAATGATGGTCAGTTGGACCGTCGTATAATGAGAAGGAGGCTTTCTCCAGTCCCCGATATTGGGAGAATTAGACAGGCAGTCAGACGGAGAGAGCTGGAGACACACCGTTTGACAGAGAACTGTCTGCGAGGGAGTCGCGGGGGGAAGAAAACTCTTCTGCGGAACTATCAGTAACTTATCCAGTCACTTCCTTTATTCCTGAACAACCGCTGTAATTAGAACTCTGAATCTAGTTCCGCAGACCGTTGAGCAGCCTCCTAGAATAATTCCTGAATTCAGTACACATTGCGGCCGGCTACATCTTGCAGCGAAACTTTTGATCAAAACGAATGGTGGAGGGGGCGAGGAGGTGTGAAATAATCAGGGTGATGGGCAGCGGAGGATAGAGCACAAGATCAGATTCAGAGTCACAAATTTGTAAAACACAGACACGGCCTTTCGGCCCAATCGTCCATACCGACTCTGATACTGATCTACGCTGCGACCATTTGCCGCTTTAGCATCGCATCATTCCATTCCGTTCTTATCCAAGGACCTGCACTTCTCAAGGAATGAGACCGTAAGCAGTGGAAGTCCTGATGACAAAAAGAAACACGTACCGGACAGTTGCTCATCAAGGCTGTGCTGTTGAGATGTTCACATCAAAGGGGAATTGCTCTGAATTGGGAAGCAGACTTGCCACAAACGCTGTGACTAAACAATAAGGTACTCATGACTCCGACATGATTCGAACACGCAGCCTTCTGGTCTGGAGTCAGACGCGCTGCCTTTGCGCCACGAGGTCGCGTGGTGAAGTTAAAATGTGTCGCTGGAGCTGGTTCAGAAACATCTGTTCCTGCTCACCTCCCGACCCTGGAACTTGCAGATGTTACGCTTTCGCACATCTGATATGGCAACCAAATTGTCTTCTCTGTGCCTGTAAGTGTCGCTCTTTCAGCTTACTAGCCATTAACTCCTTGTCTGCATGTCTCTCGCACTCTGCATTTTGTTTCCTCCATTCTTCGGAGGTTTAACCTTGAATGGAGATGAAATATCTTGAGTCAGGGCAGGGTTTATCCCTTCTGGATAAACTTCTGGTTATCCCTTATGGTCCATTTTCTCGAAATGTCAGAGTCCGTCCATGAAACTTAAGTTGAGTTCCATCGATATCTGGAACTTGAAGGAATAAATGGCCAGGTAAAAATACAGGACATTCGTATTGCACAAGAAAATCAACAAGATCTTGGTGAAAGGTAGTGTAATCAGAAAGGGCTAAATGACCTGGTTCTGTGTAAATGTCTCAAGTTGTCTCTCTCGGTTCACCTCTCCCACAAAAACATTCTCTCCCCATCTCCCCACTTGCTTCGCACCCCTCTGTTGCTCTGCCACACTACATCACTATTCTCTCTCTCCCTCTCCCTCCGACTATCTGCCCCCCCTTCTCTATTTATCTAACCATATGTAGATCTACTCCTCCGTCGATTTGCATTTCGACACAATCTGCTAATTTTACGGCAGATTTGGACTCCAGTTGCCTCATCATGTCTAAATCGTGTTATTTATCCGAATTCTTGGTAACGGCACATAATTCTTGGAAACGCCAACGGCGACTGTCTGCCACACTGAAGAAATATTTATCATCTTGGTGTATGTTCCGCCTCGGAGGGTATTTCTATGTGTTGTCAGTGAAGCATCGCGAACAGAACGAATGAAATTTAAGATGTTATCTGTGGACGGATCGGCAGGTGGCAGTGTGTCCGAGCCGTCTGAGGCTCGGGATTTCGGCCCAATTATCAGCGGCGACGTGTGTTCAAGTTTTCACTTCTATTTTGGACAACTGTCGTTGCACTGATCAGTACAATCTGTAACACGGTGTCCATTGTCATTCTTACCAATGTTCTGTTACTTGTTGTTTCACACCTTCATGTTGCCTCCCCTGTCCGCAAATCAGATCAGTACCAATATTACGGAGGATTATTTCCTGCATTGTGAATGAGTGGGATTTCTCGATTGGAATGCGAGGAACCGATTGGGAAATATGTTATTCGGATATAATACCATGCTAAAATGAAGAGTTGACTTGGAAACAGTGATCAAAATGTGGTAGAACATAACAGTCAGTTCGAACATTGGTGTAGTTCAGGGTGACTGCAGGACTTTCGATCCAACAGAAAAGGAAACTTTGTTGGCAGGTAATCTGAGGTGGATTGCGGAAATACTCTGAATGATCCGGCTGTGGATGGAGAATGGTTATTACTTAAAGATCGAAAGTCTGAATTCCAAAAAGTGTTCCCCAGGGCAGAAAGGTGCAACATGAAACTCATGGAAGGTGCAAAACCATGAAATATAGATGCAGCTAGGAACCGAATAATGCCGAAAGAAAACACTCACAAATTTCCTGAACAAGAAATGAACCTGGAGATTAGGAACATCTTAGAATTCAGCAAAGTATTACAGATAAACTGTTCTGGAAAGCAACCCGGACGTTAGAAACAAACGCGAGAACAGCTGAAGTAGGCTTCAGGAGGTTTAAAGTGCATGAACGAACAGTTGGCCAGTAGCTTCAGTGATAGGAAGCTTGTTCCGTGGTACGTTGCACAGGTCCGTTCGGTTGCCAATTTGCCACGGCTGGGCGATTAGTCTATGCAATGTACTGACTGGTTAAGCCAATTTTACTGCCACCCCTCGATACTTTTCCCACCGTCACGCAAGCTAGGACCGTTGGAGATTCCAAGAACAGAAATTGACGATTCGATATATTCACAAGAAACATTAACAAGGATCGAATGAATATCGAAATAACGCGAGGGATGGGCGACGGCTATTTCTGTTCCTCTTTGCCTTTCTGTTTTCAGTTCCAGGACCTTAACGGCGAATGCAAATGGAAATGGGAAACGGTTCCGATGGAACATGGAGACACTTGGACAAATGTGTGAAAGTGACCGAATAAGTTGCGACCTTACTGTGATGTTTTGATAAATGTGAAAGATTTGCCGGAGCAAATTAAGAACACAGATTTACGCTGATGGGGGAATCCACAACGAATATTTAGCGAGCCTGGTGAGGGCTACTGGCAGGAGGCACTTGTCCACATACTTGTTACGGACCGTGTTGTGAACTCACTTCGTCGGTAAGAAGGTAACGGATATCCAGTTAATCTTACGTTTCATTCCGATGTGGCTCTACATGAATTGCATTCTGTTTAGAGCCAAGTATGGAAGATTTCTTTCATCTGTGCTCTCACATGATACAAACGGGAGACACTGGAACATCATGAACGTTACTTGATCGCTTATCTTTTTTCAGGCAATTCGGCTTTCAAAAGGTGATGGGAAACGAAGCTTCCTCATCTCGACTCCTACGCAACTTATTCTCCACAGTGTCAGCATCGCCGACTAACTTTCCAGTTGTCACCAGGCCTGAATGAAAACCCGAAAAAAATCAACGAGGAGATCCGCAGCTTCCTCCGAGACACGTGTGCAAAGTCCACTGCAGTGACTCGGAGATATCCACCTATGATTGGGCCGGTTGGACAGATGGTAGGATACCGGTCGGCGAGAGATAACTCATATCTGGTTTGACCAGAAAACTTCAGAACCACATTCAACAGATCACTACCTTATTAATGACCAACAGCTGCTTCCCGCCGCAGTATGGGGGCTCCTTCAGTCAGTCCCGTGCCAAATCTGTTCCTTCCTGCACTTTTCCGACAAATACCAACTGAATCTGGAGGAAGAACACCTCTGAATATTTTCAATATTTTCTGCTTTTATTCACCCGCCTGTGAAATTGAGACAATTTATCACGTTAGTAGATCGTTTTGGATTGCCCCACAGGCTGCGATGGTTATGTATTGCTGGGACGCTTTATCCGTGTTCGTGTCCTCTGAAACTGCGAATTAACCTGTTCCATCAAATGCATTCATGTTTCCTGACCCACCGATATTCAACAAAATTCAACAGCGGCTCGTTGGTCTTGGGGTATGGTTCTTGCTTAGGGGCATGTTTGGGCTGATGTGTGAGAGGTCCGGGGTTCAAATCCCGGACAAGCCCTGTTTTATTTCAGAAGCACCGATTTCCTTAGTACTTCTTATCACTGACGCAAGGTAATTGGCTAAGAAGTGAGCAAGACTGGAATCGTGTTGTGAGAGGCAGAGGCTTTGTCTGCACGGTGAGCCTATGGCGAATGACGCATCTACATGTTAATGGGCGTTGTGGGCACTGATGTGGAAAAGCCCGAAATGGAGAAGTGCAGGGAACTTTCCGAACACCTGCTACTATTTTTGGCCAGGCCACAAGTGGCTTGAAGTTGCAGACAATTTAATGGACACTGAAGGAAATTGGGCCGCAAACCCGAATACAACGCCCTCGTTCATACCGGTCGCTTTACTGTGTGTCACTTTGAGATTGCGAGAGCTGGAAATTTAATTCTGACCTCAGTTTCTGCAGCCCCAGATTGTGTGTCGTAATTCTGATCTTCACCGCATCCACGAACACTTTGTCTACGGATGTGATAATTAGTTATATGTCGGCACTGAGAGGTTTTTGGGGGAATTCCACAAGGAAGAATTGATAACTGAAGGAACGAACACAACCCAGTAACATTCAGGTGGAAGTGATCATTCCAGCCCAGCTTTCATTTGCATCATTCATTGTTTGTGAATATTTTCTATGTTCAGTCAATTGAACTGTGCCCCACTTTTGCAGCAGTCTGGTGCGTGAACCCATTTCCGCAATATCATACTCCAGTCGGCTGCTTCCCAAAAATAACTACTTTGTCTTATTTCACGCAGTTTGCATTAAGCATTAACGGTTGCCAGGATGTATCGATTTATATGTGTGCAGGCGAGCTGATGCAGAGGCGTTTTCAGTCAGTGTGTGAAGCGACCGTGATATCACTCAAACGAGCAATAACCTGACAGCCCCATGAGCCTCAAGTAAGTTAACCGTCTGGCGAACTTCCTCAAATCCATGAAGTCGTCGATGCTCCTCCGTCCGACCTACGAATGGTCCAAACAGTTCGTGCGGGATGTCGTTAATCATGACACAACTTGCTGTGACTCTCTACTGGAGACATGAACATGTTTCAGTAATGAATGAAAATTAATCTTTTGCAATCACGCACATGGAGGAATCGGGGGGAACATCGAATGGACTTGAAGGACTGTTCAACTTCGACAGGGACGGAGGGAATACGAAGGAGGCAGTAACTTTCTCTGCTCATCACACTGCACTCAGAAGTTGAAGGAACACACACGTCTTCTTAACACTGAATGGAGGTCCGTGTTTCACGGCGCGGGGACAGCCACTTTCATCTGTGTCGTGGAAAACTCGTTCACTCTCGGCACAGAAGCCAATGATATCGCTACATACTCATGTTGTGCACTAACGGTGCAGAATACATAACTCCAAACGGCGCGACTTCTGGTGGTATCGGGATGCGGATTCATCCACCTCGCTACTCTTTCTTACAGAAAACGAAACGGTTTCAATCCTCATCTCAGCGCAAACAAACACAATTTCGATAGAGTGTAACGATGGACGTTTAAACGAGGCCAGCGCTGCGACGGCCGAGTGGTTAAGTCCAATGGGGATTCTCCACGCAGGTTCGAACCCTGCCCGCAGCGCTCACACTTCAGACAACAGGGACCAGTTGTCCACCTGCCGTTGGGAGGCTGGTGGTTACACCTCCTGTCAGGACTTCCCATCCCTCACAGAATGGGACAGACCTTTGCCACACAAAAAACAGGTCAACCTGGAGACACAAGAGATTCAGCAGAAGCTGGAGGAACTCAGCACGTCAGGCAGCATGAATGGAGAAAGAAACAGTCGACACTTCGGTTCGATACACTTAATCAGGTCTGGTAAAGAAGACATAACCCAGAACAAGAAGTTCGGGGGAGTGGGAGGACTACATACAGGCAGGTGATAGCCGAGTCCATGTGAGAGGAGAAATATAACAGCGGGGGGGGGGGGGGGGGTGGAGGTGGGGGAGAATTAAGAAGCTGAGAGGAAATAGTTACAAGAGGCAAAGGTTTAATCAATAAGGAATCCGGAAGGAGAGTGTAGTGAACCATGGAATAAAGGGGAGGAGGTGAGGACAGGACAGGCAGGTCCTGAGGACAGGGGTAGGGGCGGGCAGATCATGAGGGTGAATAAAGTGGAAAGAGAAGGAAGAAGGAGGCCACAGCAATGAGGGAAGTCAAAGGATAAAAATGAGGAGGGGCAGGGTGGGGTTACCGGAATTTAGAGAAATCTTGTTAAGGTCATCAGGTTGGAGATTCCCAAGGCGAAACATGAAGTGTTGTTCCTTCAGTCTGCGTCTGGCCTGAACGTGGCAGTAGGGGAGGCCATGGATGGACATGACAGTATGGAGTGGAATGCAGAATTGAAATGGGTGGCCAACGGGAGGTCCAGGCTGTTGCGGCGGACGGAACAAAGGCGCATTTTGAAGCTGTCACCTATGGACAGGAGGCCGCACTGGGAGCAGCAGATGCAATCAATGACACCCTCGGTATAAGGCGCAAAATATTCTATTTCTTCAAGATTATCCCACGACGACACGACAATGCTGACATTGTTATCATTCTGTCCTGCTAATTCGTCTCTTTCGTATTTCTGGCAGTTAACCTGGTGACGATTGTGGTCCTATCTCGGGGAATCTGGGGTCTCTCCAGGTGGGTCACCCGCTACCTGGTGGGCATAGCAGCGGCGGATCTACTGGTCTTTAACTTTGATCTAATATTTAGACAAATTCTAATTGTTCACCGCATGTTTTTTTGTGAAGAAAATCGCCGTGTGTAATGTCCACGCTGTCTTACTTCACGTCGTCACGGACTGTTCCGTCTGGTTCACTGTCACTTTCACCGTTGACAGATTTGTAGCCATTTGTTGCCAAAAGCTGAAATCTTGGTGTTCCACCGAGAAAACAGCAGCTGCGGTTCTAGGAACAGCGTCTGGACTGAGCAGTGTAAAGAATATTTTCTGGTATTTCATGCACACACCTTGGTACAGGAGGTCGAATTTCCCTTGGTTTTGTTACACGGATGTCCGTGTTGTAACCTCAGTAACCTGGACAATAGTGGAGTTTCTTCCTTACGTTCTCACCCTGTGTGTCCCGTTTGTTTTGATTTTGCTCTTCAACGCTTTAACAGTCAAGCATAATTTGCTGGCCAGCCGAGCCCGCGGGACATTCCGGGGTCAGAAGAGTGGGGAAACTCCCAGAGACCGGGAGATGGAGAGCAGAAGGAAATTCGTAATCTTGTTGTTTGTCACCTTGGGAAACTTCATCCTGTTATGGTCAGTATTTACAGTTTATTCCACATGGAACCTATTGTGGAATTTGGGATATAATTTAGCTTATCTCCCCAGTTTTGTAGCTGAATTAGGTTTCATGCTCCAGCTTGCTGCAAAAACACGTGTATTTATGCAATGACATAGACTAAGTTCAGGGAGCAGTTGATGATTGTGGTGACATATCCATTGGCTCTTGTCGCAAAATTAATTTAATGCCGTTAGAAAGTGAAAACTTCCCAGCATCAATCTTTATTTTCACGATCGCTCTGCCCCACTCTCCTTGGGAGTATGAGACACGGATATAAGGAGTTTGGCCGAACCTATTTACAATGCGTTGTACCCATAAAGGGTTCCCCACAAAAGTGTTATTCTATCTCTTTCCGCTCGGTTAGATTCATCGGAGAACGGTGTCGATTATTCGTGCTCCAGAGCAATCATACATTCAATGTGTTCAGGAATGTAAACAGTAAAGTGAATTCTTGCGCAAAGTTCACAGAAAGTTGACCCCGCTAAAAGATGAGATACCCCCAGATTCTAGAAAGAAATCATAAACATCTCTGTCCCGTCCTTCCCCGCCCGCCTGTTCAGCGTCTGGAGAAACTAAATCTTACCGCCCTCTACCCTATGATGGAGGCACGTGAATCCCTGTGTAATTACAGGGTTTTACCACAAGACACGGGCGAACCAGCACGGATTTCTCAGAAGCACCGTTTAATAAAATATAATATGCGTCAGCTGGTTACATGTAATTACAGAGTTTGAAAGACGTGATGCAGTAATACATTGTAGGAACCTGTATGTAGAAATAAACGCAGCTACTGATCTGAAGTCATTTCAGTCCACAATTTTGTGATGCATTTTATCCAGACTTGAATGTGATAAACTCACATTTACTCTCCGGAAGAACGTATGAAAGGCGGGTGGTGTGGGGTGGGTGTGAAGCGGAGGATAATGCAGAGCCAGAATGACCAGGCCTCTGACCTTGTCTCCCCAGCAAAGGCTTCCAACCTGAACGTTTCACTCTCTTCTTGTTCAGTGCGCCTCATTTAATCAGCAAATTTGAACACAGAAATTGGCAGAAATTTCCATCAGTGCAAAGGCTGACTTCAGGATCATGAAGCTAAAGTAATTTAACAGGTTAATTCACAAACGGCTTGCACCAGGAGGAAACCCAGACGGTCACAGGGAGAACGGGCAAACTCCTCACAGAAGGCACTAAGTGTTAGGACTGAACTCTGTTCTCTGGCGCTGTGAGGAAGCAGCTCTCCCAGATCCGCCGCAGTGCCGAGGTTTCGTTATATCCAGTTCCCCTGAAGTCAAACAGATTTAATTATATCCAGTTGCCTGGCCACAAATAGACATCTCAAAACTTGTATTCAATCTGGCAAAAAAAAGAGCATTTCATTCTAAAGCAGAGGATAAAAAACACATCTGTCAAAATAGGTTTTATTCTCATATGCGGAAGTAAACACAGCTGAAGGCCCAATGAACACCTTCCTTGTAGCATTATCACTGGCACATGGCATCATATAATCAGCATTCACGAGAAAAATATAATTTAAAGAAATACTCATTTTTACGAGAGTTCAGCAAGTTGGAACAAAAATAAAACATGAAATCCATTTTAGTTCAAAGTGATCAAAGTGTTGTAATGATTAGGTTTGTGCCTGTTGGTTCAAGAACAGAATGGTTGAAGGAAAGCAGCTGCTATTGAACCTGCTGAGGTGAGACTTCGGGCTTCTCTACCTCCGGCCTGATGGTAGCTGCGAGAAGAGAGCATGGGTCGGAAAGTAGGGATCATTGATAATGGATATTGACTGCGTGAGACAGCGCCTCCTGTCGATACTACCAATGGTGGTCAGGGATGTTCCCGGATCCTGGCTGAGTCCACTACACTCTTCATCTTCCTACGTTCCTACGCATTCAAATTCCCATACCAGACCATGATGCAACCAGTCAGGAAAATTTCAACAGTCCGTCTGTTGAAATTTGTTCTGGTGTTCGGTGACAGCCGAATCTGCTTTATCTGCAAATAAATTAAAGACGCTGGCGCGCCTTCCTGTGGATCCAAGTTAAACAAACACCACTGCCCTGGCAGGCCGATTTTCTCTGCCCGTTCCACTGAACTAACCTTCTCACACCAGGAATCCATATTATCCCACTTGTTCAATCCCTTCCAACTTGCATCCCTGTTAGCTCGCATGCTCTCCACCACATTAGCAACTTCTCATTCCCAGGCCCCACTGCCTCATCTTCTCCATGGACGTCCAGTCCCTATTCAACTGCAATCCATATCAGCAAGGACTTAGAGTCCACCGCTTCTTCTGCGACATATATACAACGTAGAACATTGAACAATACAGCACAGGAAGGGGCCTTTCGCCCATGATGTTGTACCGAACTGATCCTTCCTGCCTGTGAATAGGCCATATTTCTCCACTCGTTGCATTTTCATATGCCTATCTCAGAGCCGCTTTAAGGACACTGAAAAGGGAAGACTCGTTCTTTACCGCCGTATTGGCTCCTGCGGCCACTTTCAAGATTCTTTGGACTGGGATCTCAAGATCCCTCTGTGCATCAACGCCGTAAGGACGCTGCCACTAACTGTGTACCTTACCTTTACACTTGATCCCCCAAAGTGTCACATCTCACATTTGGCTGAATTAAAATCCATCTGCCATATTCCTGCCATATCCGCAACTGATATATATTTGCGTGCGTGTGTGCATGTGTGCATGTGTGTGTGTGTGTGTGTGTGTGTGTGCGCGCGCGCGCGCGCACGTGCGTGAACGTGTGTTTGTGCGAGTGTGCGCGTGTGTTTGTGTGTGTGTGTGTGTGTGTGTGTGTGTGTGTGTGTGTGTGTGTGTGTGTGTGTGTGTGTGTGTGTGTGTGTGTGTGTGTGTGTGTGACAAAGAGCAAAGGTCCCATTATGGATCTGTGAGGGTATATCGCGACAATCTAGCATTTTCCACCCATTGACCTTCTCAACAGCCAGTCAGAACAGGTCTTATTTGAACAACGTCTCCTTCATTCCTCTCACTTTCCACCAATCACATGTTCTGCCATGGCTCTGGCATGGGCCTCAGCTCCGCCTGCAGATTCGTTGGCTCCGTTGAACAGTCCATCTTCCAATCCTACCCTGGAACCAAATTGCCGAGTCTCTCCCCGCTACATCCACGACTACATTGGTTCGGCATCCTCAACCCGTGCAGAACTCGAGAATTTCATGAACATCGCTGCTAACGTCCACCCTGCCCTCAAAATCACTTGGAACAGTTCTAACAACTCTTCCCTTCCGAGATCATTGTCTCAATCTCAGGAGACCAACTATCCACCGACATTTACTACAATCTCAGAGACCCCCACAGCGAACTGGACAACATCTCCACCTACCTGACCATTGTAAGGGCGCTATCCCTATCTATTTCTCCATCTTCGCCGCATGTGTTCTCGGGATGAGACTTATTCGTTCCACGTCTTCTGAAAAGACTTCAGTAATCGGTAAATGACCTTCTCCTCTCCTATGATTGGCAGAGTCATGACCCGCATCTCCTTCATTTCCCGTTGCTCTGCTATGAGCCCAGTTCCTCCAGACAGAACAGAAATAGAGTCCCCTTGTTCTTCAGATTTCACGCTACCAGCCTTTGCACGCAGAATTTCACCTCTGCCATTCCCACCTTGTGCAGTGTTCTCGCATCACGACTCATATCTTCCCCTTCTCAACCTTTCTGCTTTCCTCAGGGGTCATTCCCTTCGTAACGCCCAAAATCGCACGATACTCCCCAATCGAAGCCCCGCCCACTGGCATATTTCTCCTGCAACCGTCGTAGGCGCAACCGTTCTCCCTTCACCACCTGCCTCACCAACAATTAGCCACTGCTTGCCCAAAGCTGCCGTTCCCCACAGTAGCCGTGCCAGCGATTGAGAAATTTAAAACTTAACACGGTTGAGGGAAGTAATTGTGTGGGGTTTTCTGGTGTTGTTGTGGGGAACGTTGATGCTGCCTCACAGAGGTGAGAGATCTGTCAGTGAAAGTGATGTGTCTGAGTGAATCACGTGACACGCGAACACCCCTTATTCTCCTTTGGATGAAAGAATAATTTCCACAGTGAATCTGTTCTCACACACACAGCTTTCATCCGGGGTGGAAAACAAATTTAGAGTTTGCGCCTGCTTAATTTTCCAGGTGCTTCCTTCCCAAATATGGGAATGTTGTTCACTTAACAACGGATACAGCGGATTTTGGTGCAACAACCGGGAATATTCCTGTCGTTTGAGGACCTATGATGACATTCACAGGCCGTCACCAGCAGAGATCAAAGGACAGATCAGACGGCCTCACTACGCTGCGGAACGTCAGACATCACTTTAGTACTTTCGCTGAGCCCTGGGTCAGCGGGGTTGTCGCGCTCAGTGGAGTCCCCACTTAAAGGGGCTGAATCCTGCTCAGCACCTGGATGGGCAGCCAGTTGCGCTTAATGTGTGCCGTAATCTCACTGCTGGGAGAAAAGGTGATACCACCAACGTAACGAGAATCAATGAATATCTCAGTGACGGTTCGTGTGCAAAATGTCATTGAGCCCAATCGATTCGGACTTTTTGTGAAGGGAGATGGAAGGGAGGCTGTGAACACACTGAAAGTCAGGAAGGACTCAGTGAGGAAGAGATTGACATCAGCAACAGCAAGTCTGTGTGAGTCTGCATGCGTGTTTATGTGTCTGCGAGTGTCTGTGGGTTAGATGGACGGTTGTGTTTGAATCTGTCAGTCACTAAGAGAATTTCACTAAATAAGTATTTTTTTTCTGTGAGCACCTCTGAGTCTATGTGAAACGTTATTGTGCGGCACTCCCTGGGTGTAACTTGTTGCTAAGCATCCCATATCCCGCATCAGAGCGGGTGAGTTTGAGTGTTCCAGTGCTTTGTGCAGTGATGTGCGAGGAAGTTCATCAGCAGCTGATCCTTTAGTCGAGGTGGAAGACGAATCCAGATTCTGGGGCTAGGTTGGTTTCCTCCGGGTGTTCACGTTTCCTCTCTCATCCCCAGAATGTGAGAGTTGTTCCGTGAATTTGAAGCTGCAACTTCCCCCGTCGTGTCTAGGTAAGTGGTGGTTTCTGGTGGAAGTTGATGAGACTGTGGGGAGAATAAAACTTGTGAGGTTCAGATTGGAGTAAATGGTTGACTGATAGTCGGCGCTGATTCTCGACCCCGAAGGACTGTCTCCGTGATGTTTCTCAGTGCGACCCCTGACAAGCAGCGAAGAAAACTACTGAACTTTGCCTCAGTGTGAAACACTTCCTCATCACGGAGTCTGCTCCAAACATCCCAGCACGTCTCTGAACCCATCGGCCCCGTTGGACCACAATTGCCTAGTGGAACGGTGGTATGTCCAGTGACGGATTTTCTGCACTGCGAGTTCACCTGGTTCCCCCGAGTGAAACTTTTCTTTACAGCAGTCGGACTGCGATATTTCTCCTGCCCCATTACCGCGGATCCTGTGTTACTGCTGCTTGACTAATGGACTGCACTCGGAAATGAAATTCAGCGCAAAGGTTACAGCTTCACACCCGTGACCTGTGGGTGAGTGGAGAGTGCACAATTTTTCTTCGCATCTCAGGTGCAGATCAAGGTTATTCTGTGTCTAACAAGTATCAGAGCTGTAGCGGATGGATTTGAAGAAATATAAAATAAACGATCGAAATGTCAGCAGGCAGTAGCTGCGACAATCAACATAATGATAACTGATACATTCTCTCAGAGCCAGTTTGATGCTCTGGTCTCACTACTATAATTTCCTCAATGTTAAAACACATATAATTGTCCCCAATATGCTCAGCCACAGAGGTTATTCATGTTCTTGGGTACAGAACTTAGATTCTCTACCATTGATTGAAATGTCTGCTTATCTCTGTCCTGAATATCTGAGCCCTTCTTCTCAGACAGTGACCACCTGATCTAGACAGCTTATCAGTGTGTCCTTGGATCTGCATTATTGATAATTGGGGCTGCTGGCTCCACGCACCTAGCTCACACGTTCAAACACTCTGTGGTGTGGGGGAAGATCAATGGACACCGACGCTGCCCATTGACCATCCAGGGAAACATAATGATCACCCGCTGGATTTAGCTGTTGACGATCTAGGCAATAGACGAGCAATATTTTGCTCCAGGTGGCAGGATGAACCTGCAATGCGTTCCAAAACGCGTTCGCATTTGTTTCCCAGGGACACCCGGATAACACTGCCTCTTAGGTAGCAGTATTCGGAACGGAGAGCAGTCGATTGCAATCTGTCCTTCCTCAGTATGTCACGGAGCAGAGGGAGTTTGTTGGGAATCAGCTGGCGATTCACATGGACTGTATTATTGGTTTTACTCTTATATTCGATCACAAGGTGTCTGTCACCAGATGACACAGAATCCAGCCCCCTACCCATTAATAATCGGGCAGCTTTCAAGCCAGTAATACATACTCGTGCCAAACCTGTGTGTACATCCGGCCTTCCTAAGTGACAGAGATCAAAAGGTCACAGACGGTGAATGACATGATCAAGGGCGCTGACTACTGGGGAAGTCATTGGTCACGAGGCTCGTCACTGAAAACAACGCTCGTCACATCTGTGTGCAGAGCACTTGCGACAGGAAGAATCACGTTCATAGTCACTTCCTAATGCTAGCAACTGGCTAAATCAGTGTTCATTGACACGTCCCAGACATTTTCCCATAAAACTACCGTAATAATAGAAACGACCAGATGTTGGTCGTTGAGAGCAGTATTTCGCGTCGACATATCCGTAGGACACCCGTCTTACAAACACTAACAGTGGACATGACTGAATTCGTGAGGGAAGACTTCATTCCTGAAGTTCCAAGTTAACTGACTGCAGCTCTGTTGCTGATGGCGAGGTTGCCGGTAAGAAAAGGAACAGTGAAGTCAATATATGACCATTATCATCATCAATCCGTTATTGTCTTCAGACGAATCAATGTACGCTTGCATTTGTCTTCCTAGTAAAGTTACAACTTACTTATTTCCAAGCGTTACATTGACCGTGCGCGTGATGGTCTGTTAATCTTAGACTGAACCGGAACACAAGATTAGCAGTAGATTTGTGTGCAATTTTGTTATTGAAATGCAGAACCAGGGGTTCTCTCAGCATTCAACAGAGGATGAACCTTCATACTTGTCCAACTCAAAATCTACCAGGATGTTCCGGATGTTGCTCAAACATGCGTCTGAAGCAGACCAGTAAATCACTGGTCTCAGGTAAAACAGGAGAGTAAATTCTGCTGAGATCTAATGCCCGTAATTCCGACATTATTTTCTTTCCTTCACATATTTCAATAATATTCTCAGCGGATATTTCATCCCATTTCTCAGCTCCTTTCTGAATTTGGTCTGAGTCACTGCATACATATAAGTATTTGTGCAGCAGCTCAAAAGCAGAAGCATGTAGCAGGTTTCATCCGCGATTAACATCAGGTCACGTGAACCGGTTGAAAAGTACCGCTGTATAATTTGGACAAACAGGGAAAAGACAAAATACGTCATCCAAAGCAGTATGAAATTGCCTGAAATTGCAAAGAGTAAGATGATGGATTTCCTTCTGTTTTGTAATCTGGTATCAACCACATTCGCATCAATTTTGCAGCTTCTCAGACTCCTGCGGACTCTGCCGGCCGCTAAAGTGTGCCCGACCATCAGAGCATTGAGCAGCGTTATCAGGATTATTGGGAGCAGAGGGGTCAAACAGTGGTGAATCAATCTGAATACCACCTATGTGAATTCAGTATAGAAATCTAACATTGTAAGGCAACCCCATGATACGTTATGTTCGGGATAGACAGAATCAAATGCAAAGTACCGGGGGATGTTTTTGCAAAAGAACAGCGGGCACACAGTTGCAATGAGCTTGGCTGCAGTGCCTTCGGTGCACATCTTTGTCCTCAGCTTGTGACAACAAATCGTCACATACCGATCAAATGTGAAGGAGAGTGTCAATCACACGGAAATGTCTGTGGCTGCATGTATCAGGACTTTCTGGAAAGAGCACACTTCGGTAATGAACAGGAAGCTTGTTGGGAAAAGTAAATCATTAATACGGAACTGTATCACATCAGTGAAAACGACAAACAGATCTGCCGCTGCCATGGCCACGAGGTAGCGAGAGACTCATTTGGAGAGACCGCACTTTCCCCGGGACAGGATCACAATCGTCACCAAGTTCGCTACGACATGAGAACAATCACAAACAGTCGATTAGATGCAGTTATGGTGTCAGTAGCACCGTGTTTGATTTAATGCGCGCATTAACTCTAAGGTTGGAATGAAACATTCACACTTATATTCTGTGGATCGGCTCTCTGAAGTAAAAACTTAGTCGCAAACTTCATAACATGTACCAATTTAAAAACAAAGCAAGTAGTAATGAATAGGAATGATTTTCTCAGTGCACAGTTCATGAAATAAACTAACGAGGAAACACGCTGTCAAAACCTGTGGTCAGGAGTCAGAATATCCACTCCCTGACGGAACTTCGGAAAGAGGAACAACGTGAATTTTGACAGTGACCATGAAGCTGACAGACTAGCACCCATCTTGTCGATGCGTAAGACAGGACGCAGGTGTCCGTACACGGATGGGTGATATTCTGTGTAAATGACTTCAGCAGCGGTTGATGTTAGACAGAACAAGGGGATTGATTGTTGTGAAATTATATTTCACGGAGCCGATGAATAATTTAAGGTGAGGGAGGAGGAAATAGACTCCCTCCTGAATTTAAACGAAAATATTTGGCAGAGTCGCGATTGGATGTTTGCATCGCATCACTGAGACCGATGGAGTGAATCGGACAGTGCCTATTCGGATACGAAGTTGGATCAATGAGTGGATGCGGACAGAATTTGCAAGCCCTGAGCTTCGTTTGCCCGGGTTGCAGAGTGATGTACTCTTCAGCAGTCAGCTCTTGTATCAATATAATTTTCTCTTCCGACAACTAGGCTGATGTTGGCCACGGACAATAAGAAAAAACGAACTCTGCCGTTGGCACAACGTGGGAGATGTGGTCAACCCCATGGAAGCTGACAATCGCTCTCAGGGAGGTAACGGCAGAATGGGAAGTGCAGGGGCAAAAAAACGGATGGAATTCAAAAGAAGAGAGGAAACATGCATCAACTAATATAGCTTTAATCGGCGTACAGGAACGGGCAGGACTGGGGTAAACCGTGCACACGTTTCTGACAGTGTCAGGATATCAACTGAGCGGAGTTAGAGAAGGCTGTGTAATTCGATCTGCTGAGAAGACCAGGCTGGAATATAAATTTCTGTACTGAAGAAAAGCCCAACCCTAATCGCTGTCCTGACTGCTGAGAACCTCAGCTCTGTGTGTGGGTACTGATTGCTGCCGACGAGCCTGGGCTCAGCAGTGGGGAAATGGGTAATTTTACAAAACAATACCAATGTCGTTATGAAGAGATTTACCGAGAGTAACCGGGACGCTGAGAGTGCTAAGAGAAACAAAAATCGGTTCTATTGTCTGCGGGAATTTTCAGTCGAAACAACATCCTGCAAGTACAAGAAGTAACGGAAGAGATCTTAAGTTGCTTTTCATACAAGTCAAAACGTGGATTCATTTTTTTGTTAAGGAAGAATATGTCGCCGATGTTGATAACGGCAAAATAAGCGGCCGCCATTCATTCCGCCTTTCAATTGATTTGCGGGAGGGTAAAATATAAAGCAGATTGTTAACGAGATACGATCGGGAAATGATGAATCGCTGAACTGTAACGATTGTAATCGGGTTTAATCACTTACCAGGAATTCCAAATGCTGCTACAATCGGATAGTAAATCATTTCTGCCTGCAAAACTTGGAGGTAGCACAGTAAACGGATAAGCGCTGGGTGGAGCTGTCATCCTGGCGGAGAAGTGATGAAGAAAGTCGTTGCTCGATGCTGGAATCCAACTGAGTGCGTTACAGAGACAACCTTCATACTTATTAGAGGGACTCATCCCCTGGGATGAGAAGAAAAAAATGAGGAATGAAAGGTAATTCTAGTTATCTGAGCAGCGTGTCAAGAACATTCCTGGTTACGTTAGTGCTGCACGGTTTATATCTCCTGACGAAGAGTCGTGTTTTGAAGTGAAAGTCCGCAAACACGGCAATAATATATTCTACAATTTCCCATCCAATTCTGCACTAAATTCCGGACTCTCCCTGCATCTCAGTTACACGTTAAACAGGCGCAGCCTCAGTTCTCTTGTTCTGCGAAACGTTTCGCTTCTGCCGATGTGCCAATTCAAATCGCTGGCTTTTCACCACCTTTCAGCGTTTCGTTCGGCTCGCAGAAGTGGAAACACATTATCGTCAATCTGCGAGATGAGGCTACGTGTATGTGAACGAATTAATGGAAGATTCAGGCTCCAAGTAGAATAAACGTTGATAATGAAACAAAACCGTTCTTTGCGTCAGTATTTTGTATAATTGCATCATGGTCATTAACTGTTTCTCCGCTCATGTGTAATACAGTCTCTCACCGGATTGTCAGGTTATGTGAGTCGAATACCAGCGGTAAACTGAAGCTCCCGGTCAAAGTATAACTGAATGTGGCGACAATGTTTATACTAACTGACCGGTGCAGGGACAATGACCATTGAAATATTTTCACGTGGAGTGATCACAATCCCCCATTGAGCAGACAATAAAAAAGGAGAAATACCGAAAACATCATTTCATTATTGAGTGACTGAAGACAGTTCCGCCCTTTATTTTGTCCGCAAGCTGGAGCGATCTCTCAGTGCAATCTCCAACTCTCGCCAATCCCCTGATGCCATTTGTGTCCAGCAATCTACCGATTGTCTCCGGCAATACTTTCAGCAACTTGTCCGCCATAGTACAGAATTCGGTCATCACAGTTCAGAACAGTAAGTGGTTCAGAAAGGGACAGGTTCTTCGTGCCCAAGTGAGGAGATATGTCCTCATCTGATCGGCAAACGTTCCTCCTTAAAGCTGCACACATGGTTGCAGATAATTTAGCCACGGCAAACATTCTGCAGGAATCCAGTCTGCAGAGTCCATTCAGGACATTGCACGATGCATTTGGCAACGTTGTGGAAGAGCCGTATCGTCGGAGGAGCACTGCAGAAGGGATCTGTTCTGCTGGAGAGTCGTGCATAGGGAGTACCTTCTGTGGGCGAGCATTGATACTGTGGTAGTGCCGCATTGTCGGAGAGATACATCCACTTTGGTTCTAGGCAATTATCCATCTCAAAGCCACGCAGACATGAACTTTTGCGGCGTTGTAGATACGAGGATAGAGTCCTCGGCTGCAGCACCAATGATCAGTTGGAAGATTGTGCGGAACATAGCGGATGAATCTTGAGACTAAATGCGAATTAATGCATTTAGTAAGGTCAGATAAAGACTGGACTTATGCAGTAAATTGTGAGTAACGGGGGAGTGTTGATGATATTCATACATTGGGGAATTGTGCATAGATTCATGAAAGTGATAGAAGAAGTGGAGGAGGTGGTTCAGAAGATATATGGGACGTTTACTTTCATTGTTAAATCATCGAATGTAAGAGCGGGGGCGGCATGTTACAACTTTATCAAGCATTGAAGAGGCCACATACAGGTTTGTCCATCACCTTGATGGAACGATGTATTTCTGTTATATGTGTAAAGAGAAGGTTCACTCATATCTGGCTGAACTGGAGCATATCGGTAGGTTCGAATCGTCTTGTTTTGTTCTCCGTACGACAGAGCAGGCTAACGACTGAACTGAATGAGGTGTACAACATTATGCGTGGGAAGCGAAATATAGATGGTAAAAGTTTTGTTTCTTTTACGGGATGTGTCCAAAAAAATTGGCAGAGGTACAAGGAGACAGGTAGAGGGTTGATGAGGGTTCTGAGGGTTATTTGTTTTCACACAGTGAGTGGTTGGAATCTATAACGGTGCATGAGGCGTTGCTGGAGGCAGGTACTGTCACAATATGGAAGAAATATCCGGACAAACACTGAATCTGCGGGTAGAGGCCACACACCATATCGGGGTAAATTGGATAGAAATATAAAATGGTCGGCATGGTCATGGAGGGCCGAATGGCCTGCACGGCTCCAAAGCTCTTCGAATATTATAAACGGCACAGAAAGGGTAGATAGTTGGTGTTTTCTCCCATGGCAGGTGTATCAGCGTCCATTTCTGCTGATGTCAGATTGTTTGAGAGGATTGTGGAAGATGTTGTTATCAAGGGGGTTGTAGAGCTCAGGTACGGGATGGCTGAAAAGGTGATGGATATAAATTTCCTTACAGCAGTGAACAAGCAATTGATAAACACTTGAATCCTCAAGATTGAACAAACTCTAGACCAAGAAATGATAAATGGGGTTAGTAGAGATAGGTTCACTTGATGGTCGGCAGTGAGACTGTGGGCCGAAGGACCTGTGTCTGTGCTGCATGAGCCTGTGACTCAAATACGAACATTTTTTGGATCAAAAGTATGAATTTAGTAAAATGCTTAAGTGGACGAGCAGCGGGAGAAAAACTAAATGGACATGTATTCTATCTTCCTTACTGATTGCATATCCGAACAGAACTGAAGTCCCGCAACAGCTGCCTCGTGTCACCAAATCCCCACACTCAAAAATCTCTAATGATTTGTGCCGTGTATGACCAATATTCCGTGAAAATATACTCCGAAACTCTATAGTCATCGAGTCATCAAGTTATACAGCACAGAATAAGTCTCTTCTGCCCAACTCATTTCTGCCGAAGAAGTTGCCGACCAGAGGTTGTCCCACTTGCCGGAACACTGAGATAAAGCACGTCTGTAACAAGTGTGTGACACTGATTTTTTAACAGTAACTCCAAACAAAAGAATGTCCCATGAGTCGAAATACCCGCTCCGATTTCACCTTGTGAGGACGCCTCGTGATATTATGTGAATCAATGAGGGCATCGCTCAGTTTATTTTTCTTTATAAACTGCAGCAAATAGAAACTGAAACAGAACTTCGCTAGACAGGACATTCGGTCCATATTGATGTGCCGATCTTGCCGCAAATTTACACTCAATGTCCTCCTTCTGCGTATCATCCATTTCCGTCCACTCTCTTCTTGTTCTGCTCTCTACCTAAAGCTTCCTAAACGCCAGCATACTACCTGAATCCATCACTACACCTGGTAACATATTCCAGGTACCCACCACCTTCTGCGTAAAACTCTTCCCCCTCACGTCGCCTATAAATCCGCCCAAACCTTAAATACATGTCCTCTCGTGTTTGACATTTCTACCCGGCTGGCTGGACAAACTTTCCCCATGAACATCCCGCCCATTCCCGGTATTTGTCTGGTAACTTCCACTTTATTTCATAACGGAGATACAGGAAATACATAACGAGAGCAACAATGAACACGCTGCTGCAGATGTGGTGCCAGCGTCGCTCTCTATAATTGATATATCTTCTCCCGACATTTGAATTCAAACCACGCGGCAAGAAACAATAACCTTACAGTGTTTTCTGAAACATTTGGGAAACTGTGTCTTCGTTTTATTTTTTATCAGTCACGCCCTCAGCATCCCAGAATTTTGCGGCTGTTCCCGAATAAAATGAAGTGGTTATCATTCCGTTTCATGCGAACTGGACTTCACCACATTTTCTGAAATCACACTTTGCACATGGAAGTTGCAGTTGTTCCAATTTGTTCACTCCCTTACCCCGTCCGCGTCCATTTCAGAATTCTCTGAAATGACGTGGAAGTTCAGGCTCAGAACTGGATGTTCAATTTGTGCACATTTGTTTTGCGAACACTCCGAAATTCAGCAAGAGTGACTGAACGCTGTAAAATAAATCATAAGTTGCGTCATCAGAACAAATGGATCGTGTTCATTTATGGTTGAGAAGGAACGAAGCCATTCACTCAACCTATTCTCAGCGAATATTGATGGTAAGCAATGGTTGAAGTAAAGATCCCATGCAAGGTACAACTCGGTGAGAACAAAACGTGGATTGCAACTGACAACCTTCAGAGATACAAAGGACTTCAGATTCTGGAATATAGAGATGGAAAACAGAATGATGCTGGAGGAACTCAGCGGGACAGGCAGCATCCGTGGAGAAAAACAGGCGATCGAACTCTCCGGTCAGGACGCTGAAGAAGGATCCTGAGTGGAAACGTTGACAACCTTCAGGTAGGTGACTTTACTAAAGGTTTACATGGTCATCAAATGAAATCTCCTACTGCGCAGGCCGTTCATTCAAGGTTGAATTTCGGCATAATGTTAACACTCTGTTTTACGAAACGCTTCCAGGTATTTTCACGTGGTTGCTCTTTCAGTTTCCTGCAAGGGGTGTCCACAATTTAACTTTCCTGTCCTTCTTTCTGTCAGAACCCCTGTCCTATCTCTCTGAGAAAGAAGGACATTCAGTCCAACGGTCGGTGGGAAATGTACACGTGACACGATTGGAAAATTCCAGCTGCTGAAGATGAGATTCAATCACCTGACGCATTCGTGGGCCCCCCTCAAACGGATTTGATAGTCTTCAACATTCTCTGCAAGGGCCTGATTTCACCTCCACCCCAGGCTCGAGGGCGGCTCTCGCTCAGGTTTACATTCAGGTCTTCCTTCCCTTCAAATCCGGACACCTTGGGGCGTCCGGACTTCCATTGTTTATTGGCCGCTGCTGCATTTTCTTTCCTTGACGCGGCACTGATATTCAGTTGTGGTGAAAGGTAATCGATCGGATTTCTCTCAGGGAACATCCTGCAGTGATTGTCTTTCTCCATGTTCTGCAGGAGAACCAATCAGGTGGGTTTCAATTGGATTTTAGCATTTTGATGTATCTCTGTATTGACTCTGAAATCTTGTCTCCTGTGTAATCATGGAATGGCTGCAGTAAGGACCGAGGCCGTTCTTGTCCGGACTATTCTTGTGTAAAACGAATCTGCACGGTCCCACTCCACTATCGTCCTCCCAAAGCGGTGCAGATGTTTTCCTGCCAGATCCTCTTTAAACCCTAAAAGTGATTCTGTCTCCACTGCTCCTACGGAAAGCGTATTTCAGTCGTAAGTACAGCACCGGAGGAACAAAATTCCCCAGTCACTTTTGGTAAAGCTGTCGGACAGGAGTTACTGCTCCAACAATTATTGCTCCTTGAAACTGGTCCTGAAGCTATTCGTGAGTAAAAATGCACTTCAATCTTTTCTGCAGCAAAACAAAAACACAACCTGCCGTCCCACCATTTCGTCAGAACGGGTTTCGTTCTGATCATCTTTTCCTGATGTTTAAATCCGTCGATTGATCCTGTGGAGCCCTAGTGGCGCAATCGGTTAGCGCGTAATACTTCAATGGCAGTTCGCGATGGTGAAATGACGAGGCTGTAAGTTCGATCCTCACCAGGAGCACGTATGGTTTTGGTGGTTGTTTCCTGTGCGACGGAATGACGACTAAAGCGAGACGTTACTTTTCATTTCTGTCCGTGTAAGATATCCTGTTAATTGTCTGTGTTTAAATTAGAAACGCTGCAAAGCTTCACTGCTGTCGGTCTGAACAAAAGAATGTTTACAATCGCAGCTGAAGAGACCATTCCTTCATCACGTGCTGGACCTGTTTCCGGAAAAAGCATAAACAAACGCTTGAAGAAGGCACGGAGGTAATGAGATCATCCCATATCTGTCGAACTCTGGAGGGACTCATTCTGATGAAACGAGCTAACGTTTGGGGAGTTGACCTTCCGCCTATTACCTGCGCCTCTTTTGAAAGGTCAGAAACCTGTCCACAACGTTGGTATTCCAGCTGCTTCGGGATATTGTTTTTGTTTTATTTGCTGCCAGTACCGCGGTTATTGGCCCAGTTTTGTTCTTCCTTTCAACCCGCGTAGTCTCACCTCTTGGTGGTTTAACGTTTTGTTCCTTCTCATGGCCAAGATTGTTTGTTTATCCCATTGACACAATACTTTTCTTTCCCACGTCCCGTCTTCACTGGAATCCAATCAACAAAGACTCTGAGCTGCCAGTCCTCCCTTCCTTGAAACCACGCTTCACAAATAACTGACGCGCCCACTTCCTGTTCAGCATCCGTTCACCAGCCCTTTTGATTCATCTCATTCCATAAAAATATGTGGCCATAAGGCACAACCAGCCTCTTGTATGTGGCCATAAGGCACAACCAGCCTCTTTGGCGGACCAACTACGAAGCATCGTGATTGCTTGCATCAGAAATGTGTCAATGCATAACCAAATTTAGAGAGGAACAAAACCCCGTCTTTAAATCCAAAGTGACACGGACAACCTTAGAGTGCCGATACATTTTTGCTGATTCTCTCTCGCTCACTATTTCTCTCTTACTGTCCTTTCTCACAGTGTTCATTTTGTTTCTCGAAGTGACTTCCATGCATTGTAGAAAGTGCAGACTCGAAAGCAACGAACTGGAGATCATATGTTAAGCAGATCAGTGGTAGTGTGGCCGAGCGGTCTAAGGCGCTATATTTAGGCTCCAGTCTCTGAGGGGACGTGGGTTAGAATCCCACCACTGCCAAATTTCCAATTTTCTCCTGTGCTATTCGAGAAGCTGCTCGCTGGGCGGATAGTCACAGCCAAAGTTCTCCAACCTGACCTTGGAATCGAAAGCTCCGTCCCCTTGACCTTTCCAGAAAACCTGTTCTACTTCCAACTCAGCACACATGCTGCCATTGAATAGCATTCAGTCTGTCAAGCGGAGCCCCGTTAATGTGCTGTACGTCATTTTTCGATATAGATACTGTTCTCGGCACAGCTTATTATCCACATTCCCAATATATTGAATGACGCTCGCTTACTTAAAGTCACTTGGTGATTTCATTCATAAACTTAGCTAATGAGACTGGGTGACGATGTCAATTGTTTGCCCTCCAACATTCAACCCTCTTTACGGCATTGAAGAGAAATGTTATTAAAATCTCTCAACTTTGCTGCATTTAGCTCTGCATTAAACGGAGACATTTCCCCTTTTAATTCACCCTTTGTTCCCTTCTCATATTCCCGTATCTTTCTCCTTTATTAAACGGCTGATCCGTATCCTTGCTCAAGTGTTCCGTCATTTAAGGGAAATGTGAAAAGAAAAATTGCTGCCAACGTCCAGCTGGCCAGTGGGCGGCTTTCATCGGCTTTCGTCGGCTTTCTGAATGAGAAAATAAACAATGATAAAGCGGTCTACTGAGCTGGTCAGCGCAAAGTTAAAGCAAGACAGTCAGAACTCCATCGCAATGCTCCATCAGGATTTCTCTGTTGAAGGTGAAAATTCAGATATTTCGAAAAAAAAACGAAAAAGGTTTGTAAACTTTACAGCTGATCTGCGACACCGTGTGAAGTGGGATGTGTCAACCAACGGCGAGCGTCGCTGAGTTCCGCAGCCACCACGCCGCAAATTCTGTGAGGACAAATCGAAAACGCAGCTTTCAAGATACGGGTGTGAGTCGACCTCGCGGACTTTTCCAGGTCAGTGCTGCTGCCGTTGCAACTCAAGGTCAGCGCAACGAAGCAGTGTGTCAACTGGGCGACGAACGATCTACAATGGAAATCGCCTCGCTACTTTACACATTGAAAATTAGAAACCCGCAGTGGGGACGATTCCGTTCCTGGACAGAACTATAAATTAGTTCTCACTTGTCCCATGTGATGTATTTTCTGACCAGCTTCACCAAGTCCTCTTTGAGGAGAGGACCTCTCCGTCCATTATGCTGACATGCTGAACACTGCAACAAGTTTCCGTTTTGAATCTGTGAGTATTCGACGGCGGTTTTGATCCGAAGGCACGGTGCTGGTGCAACATGCACAGCTTTCTGCTCCCCGATGAGACACAGGCTCGCATGTGAAATATGCCGTTGGAAATATCATGTTCCTTGTGCCACAGGTAGCTGAATTATCCACTATTTAATGTTCCTGGTGCGTATCGGAGGGCTTGAGGCTGGAAAAAAATCGATTGAAATGTGGAAAATAAAATGGGATTAATTCAAGCTCAGAGTGGTTGTGCGCCTGACAGTCAGTGCGGACTCTGTGGGTTGGATGGTCTATCGTCATGCCCCATGACTCGAAGACTCGAAGTCCCAACAACTCACGCGTAGCCCCTCCAAGAGCTGTCCATGCCTTCCACAAATTTATCCCCCACATGTCCCATTGACGTCGTCGCCGAGGTGAGGGGGAAGTGAAGTGAATGTCGGAGACTGGAAAAGAGCAGATCTGTGGACCTAAATGTCAGAGACACCGGTGAGTTATGCATGAGGTGTGGACGGTCATCCTGAGGAGACTGATGGAAGCCAGAGTGACAGAGATGTTGTATTTCCCTGCATTATTTGTACAGCACAGTGCACATTCCCCGACTGAAAGAGGAGATCAATGATGGGCCAGACTTTGTTGCTTGGGGAAGAGGAGGCTCCAATTCACGAGGATACAACAGCCTCTCTCGGTGCTAAGCAGCGCAGCAAAGTAGATTAAGTGTTGGCCGCCTCTCGTGGTTTCTGTGGTGTAGTGGTTATCACGTTCGCTTTACACGCGAAAGGTCCCCAGTTCAATCCTGGGCGGAAACACTGTTGAATTGTTTTGTTTTCCAGGTTTTGTGAAGCACGTGACACTCGGCCTTCACATGAGGATTTAGACCAGCTGATGAAAATGCTTGCGATACGTGTAAAGAGAGGCAGATGGATGCAAACACTTGAGGTTGAAAAAAACGAACGTGACAGGAGTCGAACCTGAATTCTTCTGATGACGTCACATGAAATACCTACGGCACGAGATGTATCCATAAGGCCACACAGTCCATTATTTTCAGGAACCGAGGAAAAAGCATCAGACATGATGATGGGTTTGGGGTCCTGCCAGAAAGTGAAAAGGAGATGGGAGGCATTTTTATGGCACACAGAGAATTGCCCGGTTTGAAGTGTTTCAACACGTAGAATGTGCTGGCGACGGATATCAGAGAATTCGCAGACGGGGCGCAGTTTTCTTCACGACTCAGAATTTAGAAGGATCATGTGGTCTGTCTCGTCCCTTCCAGCAGACGGACAAAATGTGGTCATGCTGGTTTGGTGAGAAGCCTGCAGTGAGACGTTTCAGGGTCGAACCTAATTGTAAGTGGAGCGGACTACTTGAGGCAGACATCATCTTCCCTTCTCTGTGTGTCACCGAAAGCACCACATTCTTCCCCTGGTTTGCCTCACCTGTGTTATGCCGATCATGTACTCAGGGCCCAGGTTCCCAACACCACGAGAAATAACACATTACATGTGTCCGAGACTCCATAATTAGCTCGTTGTCACCCCCTCATTCACTTACTCCTAATTCAGAATGCTCGTTCTGAATCGCCTACTATAACATTGTCACCAGATGAGAGATATGGTTTGACAATTAAAATAAATGTGAACTTGATGAATCTCTGAACTTCTCTGGCGACGATATTGGTAGAGGCAGGACATTAAATATATCCAGCGTGTCTTTCTTGCAGTGTTTCAGGCGTTGGACGCGTCCTTGTCGCGTAACAATTAAGGTTTCCAATTTGCAAATTTAACTTTATTCAGGTGATTATTGCCCAATTATTATCTGATGTTATGGTCACGTAACCTTCATATTCACATGGAGTCCGTCGGTCCCTCGGAGGGACTCTTTGTGTCCATCACCCAGTTAGATATTGCTGCAACGCTTGTGGTTGCAGAAACAACATACGAGCAGGCAACGTTGATACAGGTAAACCTGGAAAATTCCTCTAAAATAGTCACGTTCATCCTGTGGCCCTGAATTCAGTAACGATGGAGACGGTTCCAAGTTATTTGAAGTAAGCAAGGAAGAACAACGACAACAGAAGAAGAAGTGAGCCGGGTAACCATTCGGCCCTCCGGCCCCACCACTGCATTCATTGTCACGGTTGGTACTTCACCCCATCCATTTCCTGTTCACTCCCACACACCCCGACTCCGTTCGCGTCTCCACCTTCATTGGTATGAATCGACAGTACAACAAAACTGAATTTCTGGGAAGACATCGAACGATTGAGCATCTGCAATATTCTCTGGTTCATAGTTCAATACGCTTCAGTGAAATGTTTTTTCCTTTGTTTCACTTTGGAACGTACTGTCCTGAAGCACAGTTTACTCCGGGGCATGCAGAGGGCCAATGGATGGGAAGCGCCTCTCCCTTACTTGACGTGGAGTGAGAAACTCTAAGAGCGGACTTTCTTCTTCGGAAATAAAACCCACAACAACTTGTGTTACAGTGAAAAATTGAGTCTCAGAATTATTTTTGTAAAAAGGGTAAGAACACCCCGTTGGACAAACCGGAAGCTCACGACGAGGATGGGATTCGAAGCCATGCGTGCAAAGCACAATGGATTAGCAGTCCATCGCCTTAACCTCTCGGACCCCTGGTTTGTTCTTGCGTCTCGAGAATTGATGCGATCTTCTCTGCTGTCCCACACGATGATTCACGTGATATACATTTATATGCCAATTACGTTTTTTGATCCTGTTTAAAAGAAATACAAATCGTTCCCAATCCCAAAGCTGATATGATCTTTGCTTGCAAAATTGTGCGTATTTTAATCGATACAATAAAGTCCATACTTATTCCTATCGGTCATGGTTTCAACACTTTTCCTTTATGCCTCTGTACTTTGTAAATTGTGCATTATATTTTGAAATATAAACCACAAAGCACGGGTTTTAATGTCGGTTGCCAAACTACCTCAGACAAACTGTCATTTCTTTCAGCATATCTTCCTTTGCTGAGTTCGCTCAAGGCCATCTTCAACCTTCCTTTTCCCACCAATGAAACCTTCAATCCAGATGAGATTCCAGTTCCAGGTTGCAGGGAATTGTTGAAGATCATGTGACCGCCGGTCTCAGAATTGTGTCAAACAGTTTATGTTGTCCTTCTTTCTGATTTCTGTTTAAGTGTATAACGTCACATTACTCATTATATTTACGAACAGAAGATTGGCTGACAGGCAGAAGTCAGAGAGTGTGGAAAAAGGGGACCTTTTCAGGATGGCTGCTGGTGACTAATGAAGTTCCGCAGGGGCCAATGTTGCGACAAAATATTTTTCTCTTTATATACAAATGATCTGGATGAAGCAACTGCTGACATTGTAGCCAAGTCTGCAGCCAATACCAAGATAGGTAGAGCAATACGTCGCAGAGGCATGAAGTCTGCAGAAGGACTTGTACAGATTGGGAGAGTTGGAAAATAAGTATCAGATGGAATACAGCGCAGGGATGTGTGGGGTGATGCACTTCCGGAAGAACAATAAAGGGGTAGAATATTTTCTAAAAGGGGTGAAAATCAGAAATCAGCGATGCAAAGGGACTTGGGATTTCTAGTTTAGGATTTCCTCCAAGTTTACTTGCAGGTTGAGTCGGTAGTAAAGAAGGCAAATGCAATGTTTTCATTCATTTCGAGGGGACCAGAACATAAAAGCAAGGATGTACTGCTGAGGTTAGCGAAGGTGGTGGTCCGATGGCATTTGGAATATTGTGACCAATTCTGGGCCCCGTATCTAAGGAAAGATGTGCTGGCCCTGGAGAGGGTCCAGAGGAGGTTCACAAGAATGATCTCAGCAATGCAGGGCTCAACATATGAGAAGTGATTGATTTCTGTGGGCCTTTACTTGAAGTTCAAAAGGATGAGGGGGATATCATTGAAAACTACCAGATACTGAAAGGCCTTGATCGAGTGTATGTGGATAGGACGTTTTCATTGGTATGCGAGTCCAGGATTCGAGGGCACAGCCTCACAATTAAGGGTCGTCCCTTAAAAACTGAGATGAGTCGGAATTTCTTCATGAAGAGGGTGGCGCATCCATGGAATACGTTGCCACAGTACGTCGTGGAGGCCGTCAATGGGGGCATTTTCGGCAGAGATGTCTGTGTTCTATATTGTATGGGAGTTAAGGGTTTCGGAGAGAAGGCGGGTGAATGCGACTGGAAACATGAGTCTTGATTGATTTGTTAGCAGAATCGATGGGCCGCATTGCCTAATGCTCTTCCATACATCTTATGGATTTAACATACGCCTACGACGGCGATTATCTTCCTGTACTGCTGAGTTCCTCCATCATTTTGTGTGTGTTACTCCAGATTCCATCATCTGTAGAATATCGTGTCTCCTGGATATGTTCCTTTACTGAGTTCGCTGTCAGGGTCAGCCTCACCTCTATTTCTCCCGACCAAATAAGATTCCAATTCCAGGTTGCAGATAAATGTTGAAGAGCTTGAGACCGCCTGTCTGAGAACTGCGCCATGCAGTTCATATCGTCCCTCTTTCTGCTCTCCGTTAAAGCGCATCACGTCACACTCCTCATTCTAAACATCCACCTTCCACTTCAGTGGCCGTTCTGCCTTCCTGTCCACGTCTCCTTCCAGTCTGTTGTTCTGTCCTCACTTAAAATCAATCTCACTCCGTTACTTTTAAACTGAGGTAATTATTCAAGTCCTCTTTCCGCTTTCCGTTCCTTGAAGTCAACGCCCACCATCAACTAGCTTCATCTATTCGCGGTCAGTTTCACATCGCACCATCATCGCTTTAGACACTGAACACTCCCACCCCATCCACACTCTCACAGCTCCTCTGGTTTATTTGTTTGTTTCCCCGTCACCATTCCCAATATTCACCAGCCGTGCTTGCCGACCTCAGGGACAGAAAACATCCGTACTACAATGAGGTTTCCATTGCAGGTCATCCAACTCGTTTCGCCACAGGAGGCTGGAGACTGAACCGTCAGAAACTCCGGCCTGTGCCACAAGGAGATGAGTCTATGGGGTCTGTCCGCTGAGCATCAAACGCTGCAAAACACGTCCTGCCGTAAACATAAGTAGGGCAAGGTTTTCATACTGCAGAGAGAGAGAAAATCCGTCCATGACGTCCTGCATTCTATATTCTGTGTGAGACACTACTGGAAGACAGCGAGAGTGCTGTCTGAGAGTCAGTGGAAAGAGAAGGCAGAGAGAGAGGCGAATTGAAGGAGTGGCCATGATAACGAGAGAGACAGCGACGTGGCAAGGAAAACAGTGACTGAGCGAGGGACAAAACTTACGGAACAGAAATAAGAGAGGTAATGGTCAGTGAGAGAAAAGCGACAGGGACGTTCAGGAAACAAAACAAAATAAACTGGAGTCGGTCTTTCAGTACCACGTGCATAATCCGTCATTCAGCAAGATCATTGCGGAAATTTCACCTCAACAAAATTTCCCCGCCCACCCTTTGCCTCCCAAAAATTGTGCATTTTATCGACGTCAGGTATCAACTCTGTTGCTGACTGAGAGGGACAGGGTTCCATAATGGTTAATGAGAGGTGAAAAGCAGTGAGATACAAGGAGATAGAACCGAACAGAGAGCTGCGGACAGGGAGTCCAGGTGTGAAAGAGTTAGACAGAGACATGGCAAAAAATCCGCAGTTACAGACACAGAAACACGAGGATATCCAGGTAAACTGCTAGCCGGATCTGTGTCCTTCGGCGCCGTCCTTGTGACACCCTCTCCCCACACCCCCTCCCCACCGCTCCGCACCCCCGACCTGGAAATATGAGCGGGATCAGCTGCTTTCAAGCTGCAATAATATTGTTGAGGTTTTCACCAAAGATATTGAACAGCTGTTATAAAGCTTTATGGGAACGATCAGAATCGCACTCGTCTCACAGTCCGGAGTCAAAGCTGGAATATTATTTATACGCAAAATCGAAGGAGGGATATTCTGCGCGTGCAGCGGACCTGACACCCTCTGCACTGCATAAACCACGGCAAGCGTCACTGGAACACGCCGCCTAAGTCTTCACTCCACTCCGTACTGACAGGGGACTCTGCATGTCCATGAAATTCGACGACTGCTGCCCAAGGAGTAAACACTGGCCGATCATCCAGCCCTCTTTCAGCAGGGGAATGTACACAGTGACGTGAAAATAAGGCAGGAAAATGCAAAGATCCGCGTCAGTCTGTGTCCCACCTGTCTCTTCAAGATGAATCTCCACACCTCTTAGATAGTTCGGCGGTGCCTCCGAGGTCACTGCCCATAGATCACCCTGTCGCCCGGCTTCCACACTCTCCTCATTTCTCTTCTTTCCGGCCACGACATCAGTGGAAGGACTTATCGGGAACAAATGAACATGGAGTTATAAATGGAGCGTGTGTAGGAACGGCCGAAGCACAAAGAGCATTTTGCTCTTCAAAGTTCTGTCTGTATGGAAGCATAGAGAGAGTCAGGGAGTGAGCGGGGAACAGGCAGTTGTGCTGTTGAGGCCGCCCTGAGGCTGTTACATCGGAAAACCGCTGTGGGGAAATGAGAACGTTCTGAACAGGAATGTGTTGCAGTATCAGCACGACAGCAGCATCATCGGAGAGAACCGTTTTCTGATAAAGTCTCACTTAAAGCAAGTCAGAAAGACGAAGGACACGGACCACATGAAAACTAATTCACTGTAACTTCCGACCGGGTTTGGAACGGTTTCCGCAACAGGGTCCAGCGCCAAAAGGGAACCGTTGCCGTGCAGGTGCGTACACCGAGAACAACGGGGGCGGAAGTTGGAATACAACAGCGTTACCATGTTCAAAAGAAGGTGGGATAGGGTAATGTCTCATTTTGTGTGCAGCGAAACGGCGGCCAGGAGGTGAGGGACGCCTCTGGGTTGTGGTTGGAGCAACAGCTGCATTTACTTGAATAAAAGTCCGGTTGTGTCCCTCTCCCGATACTTGATTTCAGCAAAAAGATTTCAGAGTATTTCTCTCTGGTTTCGAACCAGGAACCTTACGCGTGTTAGTCGAACGTGATAACCACTACACTACAGAAACGCTTCTCGCTGTTTCTCATGGACAGCAGAAGCAGATACGAACAGCCTAATATTCAACGCACTCTGCCAGATAACTGCTTGGTTTTGTAGCACGAGACTGATGGCCGAAATATAGAAAAGAAAATCGTTCCCGCTATCCATAAAAGATTGAATCCAGGAAATCCCGCCGCAATTGAAAGTGCCTCCCGAAGAACCAAGGCCAGGGGTTTGAACTGCACCACACATTACACAGTCCGCATGTGGTCTCCAGATTTCCTTTCTGTGTCACAGAGACGAAGTTTTAAATCTGAAAGGCAAAGAAGAAACAGAAAGGCAGATTAATTAATAATAACAGTGTCTACTCAGTAGATAGAGAGAAAGAAACGGAGATGGAGACAGACCGACGAGGAGAAGAATGGTGAGAAGGAGAAATGGCGAGAGATTCAGACACAGCGAGAACACGATGGAGGCGATTGTGTTTCATGCCGGATTCTCGGTACAAAACTGGTCCTGTCCTTCATCCGGCCACCGCTGGGTACAGAATGTTGAGCGAGTGTCTGCAAACTGCAAGAGTATTCCATGTTTTTGTAGCAAGACCTTCGGACAGCAATTGTCAAGGTGAATGGGTAAGGACGGAAAACGCACACCACTGAAAAAATACTGGAGCAGGAGCAAAGATAAATTTCCTGCCCAGGGTCGAAATGGGGACCTTCAGCGTGTGAAGCGAACGTGATAACCGTTGCACTACTCAAACTGATGAACGGAGGAACACCAGTTAACGTGGAACAGAGAATCCAACACGACGTTGACCAGGAAATGACAGGACGTAAATGGAGGAAATTGATCTATTGGGCGAGTAATCAGAATCTAGGCCAGGTGTCGACGTGCTTCCACGGGTTTCAGAAGTCAATTTCTGGTGAATTTATTCACCACTTCATCACCTACTCCGGCGCGGGTTCTAACGGTGCCATGAAGGAGCGGATCAGAGCAGCGCCACACACAAGGTATTTTATCAGCACGAGATGGGAGTCAGTTTAAACACGGGAGGCCGGCGGCTGAAGTTCTGGAAACCGGGCCCAGGATATATAAACAGCCACCGCTCTGTAAGCCAGAGCCCCGTGTATCAGGGTAAATATAGCGCTCAGAGGCTGGAGCGGAGGCGAAGGAGGGTTGATTTAAATTCAACTCAAAGAATCTAACGAAGACGAAAATGAGAATGGCTGTCAGGAGACAGCCCCGCCGTATGGGGTTGGACTGGATCAATGAAGAGGAGGAGGCTCCCAGGCATGTCTCACGCAGGGATTGGAAGCGCTCAGCCGGCAACGCCCGGGTGACAGAGCGGTAATGCTGCACAATTATCAATTCCCTCTGGCGGGTGCGTCACTTCCACTGGCGAATCATCAACGTTTCTTCCATGACATAAGGACTCGTGTCAGACCTCGTGCCGCAAAGGCAGGGCGTCTAACTCCAGATAAGAAGGATGCGTGTTCGAATCACGTCGGGGTCACAAAGGCTGTGTCGGATTTTGTTATCACAGTGTTTGCCGAGAAACTGCTCAGTGGAATTCAGCGCACCTTCATCTTTGCTGGACACGCCTTCAGCGGACAACTGTGGGATGCGCAGTTATTCCTCATCTTCGGCCAAGTTCAGCAATGAAATGTAGATGTGTGTTATAAAGAAAAAACTCTTATTATTGAAAAGCCTGCGGATGCTGGAAATATGAAATAAAAACAAAATCTATGGAAACAATTAGGAAGTCAGGCAGCGCCGGTGGAAGAAAGTAGCTAAAGTTCCAGTACATTTTGCGTTCGCTCCACCTTTACCTTCTTGTTTATCTCCCTTCGGAAAGACGATGAAAGCCGCCGCCTGGCTCGCGGAACATTGGCAGCATTTTCATTATTTACATTTTCACCAGAAGGGTGGAGTGTTTATGGAGCGACAGGGAGCAAACGTTCGGTAAAGGAGAGAGTTCCGGATAAGTTGAAAGTTACTCGTGACTGAATGAAATGGGAAATGTGCCAGGTCATTGGGTCAAATGCAGCAAATCACGAAAGTTCGTGCAGCTTTTCTCTTCCGTGTTTTCAGTAAATTTGATGGTAGCTGTTGAGCAGGGAGCTTGTCCTCATCCACCAGCTTTTGGGCTTCGTTCATAAACTTACAGGTTAGATTGGCTTCAAGGAAGTGAGCGCCGTCACCGTGTGGGGAATGAGGATGGGAAGTTGACGCCGAGGTTTATCAGAAGGATGCGAAATCTCAGATTATTTCCTCCTTATCTGTCCCGTGAACGGGACACCATCGACCCGTTAATTCCGATCCAAAATTAGTGATGTCCGATGGAAGAGATTGTGACAGGGTAGGTCTTGAAAGTGGAGTTAAAGAAAACCTTCAAAAGTATCTCTCGTATGTTAATTTGGAACCGGTTGTACGAAAGAACATTTTATTGCTGCATTTTTCAAATAATTATTCAAATATTCCATTTAAGGAATACACATATTTCCTTATATCTTGTACTGAGCATTTTTAATTTTGTCACCATTTTCACTGGTGAAATCTAGAATCAGTGTCTATCCGGAGGCCTCAATTCCACTGCCAAAATTCCAGTATTGGGAAAATGCCGCATTGTCAGAACTGAGGGGATTTGCACAGCTGGAGTTTCTGCGATAAGGAGAGATGGTGCTGGGGGTTTGTGCACGGTCAGAAGTGAAGATATGAGAGAGGGGCAGTACTGGGGCAGCGCAGAGCTGGCGCTGAGAAGTTCCATCTGGGAATTCCCCCTGATCCATAGGCATGTTTACGCAGTGAGTTCTCCTTTGTGTCCAGGGTCAATGTTCATCTCACAGCCACAGTCGGAAACAAAAACCGAATAATAATCTGAGTTATTCACACAAGGTTGCCTTTTCTGTCGCATTTGACTTCCGATTTCCTCACAGTAACCATAATTTATTGTCCAAACAATCGTTCATGCACTGTGAGGGGACATGTGTTCCGTGAGTTGTTGAAAACTGCTTCCACAATGTGAGACATCCTTGTCTCCAAGCTCTGAGGATCGCTCTCTTCAAACCTGCACCTATCGAACTACAACTCCCAGCGTGCCACAGCTGGAAATCACTGCTCCTGCACACCTGGCATTCAGAGGGACATGATGCCTGCGCACTTCCCCGTGCCCTTGCCAAACACCGTGAGCAGCAGCCGTTCCCCTTAGTGGATGCAGTGACGGGGAATGTCACCTCTCACTGCGACCTCGCTCCATCCTTCCTTCTCCACCGCCCGCACGTCTCCAGTGCTGACGGAAAACATCCGACGTTCCAGAGCGGCATTTCTGGGCCGACGGGCTGTCGGCACCCGTGACCTCATCGGCCCTGAGCTTCCAGTTGTCTGTCGCAGGAGTAGCACATTACCTGGACCTTCGAGTGGGGAAACAACTTAACAGGCACGAAGGAGCATCTCAGCAGGTAAAGTCACCGGGCAGACAGAGGCAGGGAGACATAAATGCACAGCCAGGCACACGCAAAGTCAAATGCAGTCAAACCAAATCACGGAGAAAGACTGAGACATACAGAGTGTGGGGCACGCGTGCACAGACAACCAGGCACAAAGGGAAAGAGATATTTGCCTGCTTCTTTGTATTTTCCTGACACTGCCCCTGAGTGTACCATCCTCTGTCAGTGGAAATGTCTTTCTCTCTGTGGGGTGCACCTCATATCGGGTCCATTGCCGAATGGCAACACATACACAGAAACAGAAAGGGATAGAGAAAGTGAGAGAAGGAGAAAAGAGAGCGAGATGGAGAGAGACAGAAAAAGAGAGATAGAGAGAGAGGACAGTGCGAGACAGAGGCAGGCATACACAGAAAGAGAAGCGAGAAAGCCCTGATAGTCGTGGAAAACTCAAAGACCGAGAGAAAGGAAAGCACGCAGTGAGGTAAAGAGGAAAGAATGTACATTTGAGAATCTGTACAAGCAGAAAATGGTAGAAATACTGAGAGTGCAGGCCATAGAGAGAAATACATTGTCGCAGACAGAGTCTGGAGCAAACAGAGAAAGAGGTAGAGGCAGAGATCGGAAAACCACAGAAGCGGGTATGCCCAGACATCCTGGTAGGACAACACAGAAAGAGGCGTACATGCTCAGAGACAGAGGAAAGGAATAGAAGAACACACACGCACAGACACACACACAGACACATATACACAAACGCACACAATCAGACACAATCACACACACTCACACAATCACACACACCGACACACACACACACACACACACACACACACACACACACACACAGAGGCAGAAGAGCATGTGGACAGATGAATGCACATTTGATAATGTACTCAGCTACTCACGCAGAGAGACAACAACGCTCACATTCTTCAGCTGGAACACACATTCATGCAAACAGCTTCAGACAGGCAGGGTCAGAGGAAGAGAGAGGTTCAGTTCCAGGGAGAGGCAAGCACTTACACAGACAGACGGTAAACACAAATACACAGACAGGCACAGAAGGGCAATATGGAGGAGAAGGGGGAATTATGCTGGAAGCGTCACGGTCAAAACAAGTGAACAATGAATCAGAGGCAGGAACAATCACCGAGGGATGTGGAACACTCACAAATGGAAGCAGGGACACTGACTGACAGAGGCAGTAAAATTCAAGGCAGAGGCAGGGACACTCACTAACAGGGCAGTAACACTCACTGACAGAGGCCGGGACACTCACAATGATAGGTAGGGATATTCACAGTCTGAAGCAGGGACACTCTCAGGCAGAGGCAGCTCCATTCACAGAGAGAGCCAGCACATTCATAGCCAAAGGCTGGCGAATTTAGTTCAGTGGCTGATGCAATCAGATCCATAAAATACATACACATTGCCCAAGAAATCCAAACAGACAAAGGAAGGTGATCTCCTTATGGAGGCAGGAACAAGCAAATACAGAGGCATACACAGGGAGAGGCAGGTACAGTCACATACAGAGGCTACTGCACTCAAACACAGATGTGGGCAAGGAAGGTAAGTCGTTGACACTAATAAAGGGAGAAAATCGCACACGTACAAAGACAGAGGCATCAAATATGGATATGGAGATAGACACACTCACGTACTGAGTCAAACAAACGCAGGAACAGGCAGACACACCGAAAGAGACAGCAGGAATCTCTGGCTGAAATGGAGAGTGAAACAGAGGAAGGCAAACAAAGAGAAAGGTAAAGTTACACACCTCAAGAGAGCAAACACTCACATGTTGAGGCTGGAGCTCAGAGAAATATTTTCCACAGACTGAAGAAAACAGTTACATAAAACAGGGCTGAGTGCGCACAGGCAGATGCATGGACACACACAGAAGCAGGGACACTCACAGGCAGAAGCAGGGGCACTCACACACAGAAACAGGAACACTCACTCACAGAAGCAGGGACACTCACAGACTGCGATAGAGACACTCACTTACGCTCATGGACAGAAGCAGAAACTCTCACAGACAGTTAGCAGAGACACTGAAAGAGGCAGAGGCACTCACAGGCAGAGGCAGGGACACTCACAGGCAGAGGCAGAGACACTCTCATACAGAGGCAGGGGCATATAGACACAGGAAGGAACAGTCAAAGGCAGAGAGAGGTATACTCACGGACAGAGTAAGGGACACTTTCAGAGAGAGTCAGTGACATGCACAGGCAGAGACAGCGACACTCATTGACAGAGGAAGGGACACCAGTTCCCCTTCCCACCTCACTCCCTTTACTCCACGCCACACAGTCCTCTCCGATCAAATTCCATCATCTTCATCCTTTTGTCACTTCCGCTTGTCACCTCGCAGCGTCTGACATCACTTCCTCCCTCATGTGGCGTCAGCCCCTCACCTGGATCCAACACCATCTGCTTGTTCTTCCTCCACTTGGACGGATGTACATGGAACCAGTCGGGGCATTTCGAGATTAACCTTCTCGAGAGATCAGCAGGCGCGAGAATGTAAACTGGATTTCTGGGTATTTATCATTAGTAAAATAGCTGAGATCGCCTCCCCGCCCCGCGGAGTGCAAGAGGCAGAAAGAGCTGGATTGCTTCAGGAACAGTACAGGATCTCCACACTCTGATCCAACAACTGCCGGCGGAGAGCTGCCGTTCCATGGAACAGTAGGACCTGGCCTGCGTTTCCCTAATTCCCGACTTATTGGTTTACCTTAACCTTCAGTTGCGTCAACGAATTGCTTCAAATTTCTTCGGAAATAATACATATTGAAATTTGCCATGTCACCCTGATGCATTGGTTGAAATAAGGCTGTTATTTTCATGAGCAAGTACACCACTATCACGGTTTTGGAAAGATCGTTTAAATGTATCCAGTGGCTTGGTGAATTATCGGGAATGAGCAATGGTTTGTAGGAAATGCCACGTTTGGCACAGTACATTTCCACAGCAGGACGGAAGCAGTTGGTGAACCAGTCATGGAAAATAGTCTCAGTTATCCAAACTTGCCTGTGTGAGAGTCAGAGCACAGGTAAATGACGATTCCCAGAACTGTACACAAGAAGCGACTTTAACTTAAATTCACCGGCACCATTGCCTCCAAGAAGGAGAGTCAGACGGTCCATGGAATGGTAGAAACCTGGCGCAGATTTTCTTCTTTTGAAATAAAGGTCCTGTCAGACATGCGTTTCCAAAGAAAAGACCCGTTTCAGCGACATTAACGACCTGCAACATCTGGTACAGAAGGGTATGAGTCAGGTGGTGAAACATTGGGTTGTGTCGTTCATTACTGAAAGAGTGCCAGGCAGAATGAGTGGAATGTTCTGTTTATATGTTGGCTAAGGATTTTACAATGGCACCCCAAGGTAGACTAGAATCACCGACATAAGGAGGCAGACACACCCACAGACAGAGGCAGGGACAACCACAGACAGGGGCAGGGACACTCATAGAGGCAGGGACCCTCACTGAAAGAAGCAGGGGTGGTCGCGGACAGGCAGGCAGACTAACAGGCGGAGGCAGGGACACTCACAAGGCTAGTCAGGGGCACATACTGACAGAGGCAGGGACACCCACAGGCAGCGGCAGAGGAACTCACAGATAGTCAGGCGGACCCACAGACGGCAGCAAGCACACTCTCGAGCAGAGGCAAGCAGCAGTGTGGATGAAACCTGAGATTGACCCATTTTTCACCCAGACAGTGTTCACAGTCTGCCAAGCAGAGCCAGAGGGGTTGGGGGAGGCATCATTGTGGAAGTAATTAGATAAGGACCTGAAATATCTGGCATGGAATGCAATGCGTTAAGAGCTGTAAAATGGCATCAGTGGAGAACAGCTGATAACCAGAAGGATACAGCATTAAAGGACTATTTTCAGCTTTATGGGAGTACCTTTTAATTACGCACTGAGCCAGATATACATACGGTTCAGGCAGGTACACTCAGCGACAGAGACAGGAGCATTCAGAAACAGAGGCAGGTTCACGAAAAGATAGATACATATTCATGCACAGTGGTAATCAGACACACGCAGGTAGGTACAATGGACCGATAGAGAGACAGAAAGAGGAAGTGACAGAAAGAGGGAGAGAGTGGGAAATATCCAGAAACGGGGAGAGAGAAACAGGGGAGAGAACGAAACAGGGAGAGGTAGAGAATGACAGAGGGCGACATACATACACATACCCACACACACAAACACACACACACACACACACACACACACACACACACACACACACACACACACACACACACACACACACACACACACAGAGAAATGTATATAACAACAAGTCAGTAGATTCAATTCAGGGGCGGTGGTGTTGAGGGAGCCTGAGGAGGACACATTTATTCACCCTGACAGTGGCAGAGGACAGTGACCGTCACACCAATATGTTCGCAGACACACCACCAAATCCGCCGTTGATTCTGATGGTGTCATGAGGGAGACGATCGCAGCAGCGACACACACACGGAATATTCTTAGCACAGGTGGGAGTCATTTTAACACAGGAGGCCGGCGGCTGAAGTTCCGGAAGCAGGGCCTGTGATATATAAACAACCGGCACCCTGTAAACCAGAGCTCAGTGTTTCAGTGAAATTGAAGTGGAGAGATTTGTTTTAAAGATAGATGCCGCAAAACCAAACTAACCATCATCTACGTTTTCACCAGCTCACACTTCTCAAATCCCCCGGGGTTTCTGAGCCCAAAGTTCTTGGAGCTCATGGAAGAGATTGCAGAGCTGATGTGTTAAAGTGTTTGAAGGCTTCACGTCCACAATTAGGTAAATTCTTGCAGGGTTACATGAGATTTTGGGAGCTCCAGACAATCAGAAGGACAGGGAATTTTGCTGGACGGACGGGGGAGTGCAGTGCTGGAAAGAGGAAATTCCTGGGGACTCCGGCTGCCCTGTGAAAGGTAAGTGTCACATTATTCTAGTATAAACCCTTATTTCCGTGTATACCAATGTTAATCTCTCAACCAACGTCGGTATAATCCATGATCGGACATATCTGAGCTGCTGTGTGTGGGATCATGCTGTGCATTATGTAACACCTGCGTTTCGCACATTAGAACAGTGACAGTGATTTAAACAGTCGTTCATGCCTGCGATGCGCTTCGCAATTTGAAGTGATGAAAGAAGCTGGCTCACTGTGAGCTAGTCCTGTCTCCAAGAACCCAGTCTGTCGCTGTGCCTTGCAACATCAGGTGCCTACAATTCCCAGAGTGGAACAGCTGCCGAACATTACGCCTGCGCATCAGTGGCCCACGGAGCAGAAGAAGCGGCGGAGTGCGTTCTCCTTTGTGATCCACCCTCTGACCCGGGGGGAGAGAACCGGCGCAGCGGAGCCGGCAGAAGTCTCACCTTAGAGAGCGGGGATGGAGCAGCCCCGCTCCCAACGCCCCAGGGTCCTTCCTCCCATCGCCACCTCCCGAGAGCGCCGCAGCGGCTCCCGATCGGCAACTTCCGGTCTCTTCAACGGCCGTCACCGGGGCAACTGTCTGTTGAGTGGCGTCGGGAACAAGGCCACGCCCCCCAGTCTGCCGGCTGATGGGACATGCCAACTAAGTCGGCCGTTTGTTGCAAGAAAACGCGGCAGGAGGCGGAGAACAAAGACTCAGATAAACAGGGAGATAGCGCATGGAGGGGAGGGGAATCGCAGAGGTCGGGACCCACGAAGGCAGATGGAGGTGACGGCTTAAATTCATACTTCTCATCTGTATTCACTATGGAGAAACACAATGCAGTTGGAATACTTTGGGAAAGGGCGGTTGAGTTCCAGGTCAAATTACCAACTAGAGGAGGAGGTCTCTGATGACAGGGCAGTTCAGGCACAGACAGAGGCAAACTTGCATACGTGGGCACAGCAGAGAGAGCGGCAGGCAGATGCAGGAAAACACAATAGGACGTAAGATACATGATTAATCAGGAGCACCGACACGGACAGAGAAGCAGGTACACCTGCACAAAGAGTTTGAATGTCGATGACACTTTCTTGTGAATACTGCTGATATGATGCTATAAGCCTGTGATGCTGCTGCAAATAATTGTTTTCATTGCACCTGTGCACACATGCTTAGCGTTTGAACATTAATTTGAACAGAACACCAACCAGAGCAAGTAGCAAGAGAGCAAGGGAAATGGGATGGGCGGAATTTGTATTTTAACGACAGTGAGATACAGAGGGGTGAAGAACCTGGTAACCGAGAGAGATGAACACATTGTGACGATCTCTGTAGGCGAAGATTCAGGAACACGCACGAACAGAGGCAGGGACACTCACGGACAGAGAACTGGTCATTCACAGACAGAGGTAGGGGCTCTTACAGACAGATTCACTTAAACATTCAAGAACACTAATTGACAGAGAAAATCATGCACAAACGGAGAGAGAGAGAGGGAGAGAGAGAGAGAGAGAAAGCAGGCAGACACAGGCATACACATTTTGATGGACGTATTCACAGATCAGAGGAAGGGGAAAGATCCCATAGACAGAGGCGTGTACACTCGCACACAAATGGACAGAAAAAATACAAACCACGGCAGTCACAAATAAATTCCGAAGCTGGCACTCTAAATTTCAAGAGGCGGATAACTTCCAGACAGGGTCAAGACCACAGATAAACATTTAGGAATATGGAGGAGCTGCAGATGCAGACGAAGTCAGAGTCAGAAAAACTCCAGACATAAACAGGTACAACACAAGAGAGAGAACGAACACTGATTGACAGAGACAGGGACATCCACTGGCAAAACCAGGGACACTCAACGGCAGAGACAGGACCACTGTATGACAAAAGCAGAAACACTCAGTGACAGAGGCAGGGATAACACCAGACAGAGGCAGGGACACTCAGGGACAGAGGCAAGAACGCTGGGTGACACATTCAGGAACATGCAATGTCAAATTAAATCATGCACAGGCAGAAGAATGGAAGAGAGAAAAGAAGGCCGGCGGACACAGACACACAAAATTTTAGGAACAGTTACAAACAGAGTTGGGGAAGAAGAAACACCCCACAGACAGAGACAGGTACTCTCACCACAGATGGACAGACAAAATTGGAAAACATGTTAGTCACAAACAAATTCAGCGGCTGATACTCTGAATGACCTTCAAGGCAGGGCCATTCCCACTCAGAGTCTCATTCAGGAATATTCAGGCATCTGCACTTGCAGACACAGTCATAGGCAGGCAGAATTCTACACATAGACAGGCACAGCACAAGGGCGAGGAGTAACACTGAAAAACAGAACTAGGAACACTCAGAGACAGAGCCAGGGACATTCACAGATAGAAGCAGAAACACTGTCTGACAGAGGCAGGGGAACTCACTGATCGAGGCACGGGCACTGACAGACAGAGGCAGGGACACTCATGGAGACAACCAGTAACACTCAGAGACACGAGAGAAGGACCCTCATTGAGAGTGGTAAGGATGTTCCCAGACAGAGGAAATCACACACAGACAGGCAGCAGAATGGGAGACAGGGAGAAATGCAGACAGACAAAGGCATACACAATTTGAGGGACACGTGTGCACAGAGTCAGGGGCAGGGGATGCACTGCACAGACAGAGGAAAGTGCACTCACACCGATGGAAAGACATAACTGTAACCCATGTCAGTCACAGACAATTTCAGAGGCTGGCACTCTCAGATTCAGAGGTGGAGAACTTAAAGGCAGGTTCATTCCCACTCCGAGACACATTCAGGAATATTCGGGCAGCTGCAGATGCAGGCACAGTCAGAGGCAGGCATAACTCCCAAAATAGAGAGGCACAGCATAAGAGAGAGCAGGAACACTCAGAGACAGAAGAAAACAGACACAGGCAGGCAAGTGAAGGGGAGAGAGAGAAAGGCAGACAGACACAGGCACATGCAATTTGAGGGACAAATGTACACAAAGTCAAGGGGAAGGTGAATCACCCCACAGACAGACGCAGGTACACACACACAGATAGACAGAATTGCAAACGATGGCAGTCTCAAACAAATTCAGAGGGTGGCACTCTCAATTTCAGAGGTGAAGCACTTCACGCCAGGGTCAAGCCTACTGAGACACACATTCAGAAACATTCAAGAGGTGCAGATGCAGACACAGTCAGAGGCAGGCAGAACTCCACACATGGACAGGCGCAGCACAAGAGTGAGGCATTAACACCGACAGAGAAAAAACACTGACTGTCAGGGGCTGGCACACTCACTGACAGAGGAAATAATGCGAAGATGTAGGGCAGAGAACTTCCAATCTGAACATGTTAAACCAGTGAGAGTTGTTATGTAATAAAGGAAAAACAAATTTGTTGTGCGATAGTGCGGCCTAGCGTTCTACGGCGCTAGATTAAGGCTCCAGTCTCCAGAGATCGGTGGACACGAATCCCACTACTGCAATTGGGTGCACCCAATATCACCCGTTGCTGTATTAAAACTGCATTGGGAAATGTTTTGGAGAACAAAACCTAAAAAAAAGACACAAATCACCGTGATAATGAACCTGCATTGGTGCCACGGTAAATGCTATCACGGCAGGGCTGCAGAACAGTCCTGCGTTGCTGTGGGAGATTGTGGACAAGTAGTGATCGTGGCCCATATTCATACGAAACAAATGGGTGTAAAAGTTTTCAATATCAATCTGCATTCCAGCTCATATCTGTGGCGCTCCTTCTGCCGTGTCTTGAAATACACAGCAAACTGGTCGGAGTTCGAGTCGAAAAGACCTGTGCAACGCTGGGTGGGATGGGTTGTCAACAGGACCAGGGCAAGTTCACAAAGCAGGACACGGCATTGTTTGCAACCGATTATCACCCTAAACTAACACCACACCGCCAAAACGCAAGAAAAATGGAAAACAGTAATCGGAAACGTCATCTGGTTGAACCGCTTGTCCTGTTTCTCGCTCCGCAGACACCAACAGACCTGCCGCGTTTTCGAGGCTTTATATTTCTTCTGTTGCTTTATTGTTTTATGTTTGTTGGTGAGTGAACGGCCGTGGTTGCATGGAGCCCGCTTTCTTCACACGATAACTCAACCCATAAATGAAAGGTTCCGCTGGGAGTTGAACCCAGGATCTCCTGTTTACAAGACAGGCGTTTTGACCAGTTAAGCCACGGAGCCCCCGCGCAGTCCAATAGCTGTAATAATGAGATGCTACTTGCATTAACTTCTCTTCTTCGTCTGATGGCGAGGGAATTGCTTCAGGTGCTGCTCATTTCTTCAGATTCACTGTGCCGTCAACTTCCAAACATTGTATCACCGCATTCAGTAACGGATTCTCCGCAGTGAAAACTCCGCCTGATTTAATGAACGCTTCCTCGCCTCCATTTGCAACACCGCTAACCCTTCACCCGCCACCTCCTCTCTTCAAGTTTGATCTTACCACGGATTCAGAGTTCCCCACAGGTGAACTAAAATAGACAAACTAATCTATAGTCGGTGACTTACAACTTCCTCACGTGGTGCGGACATGTAAACCAATTGTCTTTGTCCATTTAACAAGGTGGGAACAGAAGGGAACTGGATATAACCTCCATGAAATCACTTACAGCGAGGGATGTGGCTGATGGTTTCAATGTTTTCACCTTCAGGAACACATTTTCCCTGGGACTGACGCAGGAAAACCCTCTGCACCCTGACATCTGGTTCTCAACCAGGTCTGTGTGAGAAAAGAGAGACGGAAATTTGCAGATCCTTTACAATGATACAATTCACATTTCTCAATGTCCTTAGGATTTGTAACGAAATTGCATAATTATACTTATTCTGCTTCAAATTCTCATCGTTTTTACTTTACTTATTTATGTGATAAAAGATTCCACATTCATAACTGTTCTTGGTGCTGCACAGCTTGAAATATACTTCTGTTCACTCGTTCCTTGGTCACCTACGTCGGATGATACATTGCACTGGTGATGTTAATGAGAGGAATCGTGTGGTGCTGCAGATGACCCACGGAGAAGGGAACGTTATGTCTGCCTCAAGTCGTCCGCCCCACTCAAAATTAATTTCGACCCTGAACCAGCTCACTCCATACATCTCAGTGAGCCAGCTTGACGGCATTATATCTGTCAGCGATAAGGGTCGCGGCAGGAATAGTGAACTTTCTAACTTCCCAACCGGAATGAAAGTGCTGTTCAGTGGGTCAGTACATTAAGCTACATCGAGTAATCATTCCACTCGTGGAAACAATTGACAGCGGTTAATGTTCTCTGTACACGAGAAATGCGTCCCTCTTTCTCACTATTTCGCAGCACATCGGTCCAGCAGGTTTCTTAGTTCCATCTCTTGGTGTTTTCAGAAGGGTGTGAAGGTGTGGTCTAATGGATCAGGCGTTTATCTTCGGTGTTTGATGCAAAATCATCAGAAGATTGCAGCTTATGTCCTGTCATGGTCGTTTTACCAAATATGATTTTGCTTCTATTCTGTCGCTCACTCCCTCCACCACACCTGTCTCATCTGATTCAAACACACGCGTTTTAAGAGGGTCGGATTCGAGCAGAGTCCCTCGCCGTGATTACCTCGGTCACTGCGCCCTCATGGGCAACCCAACGAAATGCCGCCTCTTCGTTTCACGTTACTTTTTTAATTTCATGTGTCTTGGCTGCAATGAATTTCTGCAAGCGAGCTTGTGAACATCGGGGTGGAGCTCCTCAAACTGTCGGGAGCAGCTGCTGTTGGGAAGGCGGAGTGTGCTGCACATTCAGCAGGTCAGATCGCAGCGGAGGGGACACCACATAGAACCTGCATAACCATCGGTGGAGGATCGTAAACACACGTTTTCCTTCCTGCAGAAACACACACTGCGGCGTGGCCTGATCGACACGTTCCGTGACGCCAAATCCGGTTACTCCAATCCTAGAAGCAAGGCTAAATTTTAAGAGAGGATGGCAGACGGCGACTGACGGATGGAGCTGGAGACGGCGGATTTCAGGCCGAGTTGTGTGGACAGCTTGTTGGTGACCTGTTGCTTGCCCAGTACCGCTGTGAATAGGATTAGTCAGGTGAGTTAATGTCAAACAGTGATAATCCATCTGATGATGACACCAGATGTGGGGACGTGTTATGTACAATGCAATAGAACATAACAGCACCATGGACAGGACATTCAGCCCATTACATCTTCTCAACCCACGATGCCAAAGAAAAGTGATCCCTTCCGCTTTCACATGGCCCATTTCCTTCTATTCCTTGCCTGTCTGTCGATCATGAAATAAACGACGTGTTTCTGAAATGTAGCACCGGGCTGAAAATTAAGATTGCATTTTCTCCGAACCCACCCCCGGACACATGAACATACCTTCAGCTTTTCATTGCTTGCAGTAGTGAAATTAATCATACTGTTACCTATCGTCAGGATGGCCGAGCGGTATAAGGAGACGCGTTCAGCTCCTAGTTTCCACCAGAGGCTTGGGTTCGAATACCAATCCTGATAGTTAAGTATTTTAAATCTTGATTCTCCCTCCTTGTTTTCTCCCACTGGCCGCCATTTTCCCTCGCTCCATCCTCGATTCTGCTATTGAACAGCTCTGTCCTTCCACAGATCACATGTCTTTCCCGAGTTGTTAATTTTTTCGTCCTATCGAACTTCGTGATCTATTACTGGTCCTGCCGACTGCCAGAGAGATTATAGTTCATCCTTGATTCACTCTCCCGTCCCATCCCAACATCCGTAGTTTCATAAATATACAGTAATCTGATGATGGCAGCAGTGAATGAAGTCATAGCCCAGAGGGGGGAATGGTGGGTTGGAAAGTTGGGGAATGAGAATGCTTGTGGGAGCTGCGAGGTAGAGAGAGACTGAAAAACAGATGAATACAGATAGTGCAGGAGTGGCAGGATAGACGGTGACGCGACGTAATACTTGCAGGTTCAGAGAAATGACGATGGAAGTAACTGAGCGCTATGTGAGACGGAGCTGAGCCAGTTGGTCCTGGTCCCAACTCTTCTGGGCCATTTATCCAAACCCCTCTATTGTTGATCAAGCAAATAATTATCCACCCCACTTTAGGTAATTCGAATAAGTCAGATCGCAGCACCCGACGGGCAAAGAATTTGAGAGCTTCACCACCCTATGATTGATGGAAACTTTTGGTACCTCAGTTTTAGATGAATTGCTTTTATCTTAGAGTTCTGTCATTGTGACATTCCTAGTGGTTAAAACATCCCAACATCTGCCTTTTCAGTCTCCCTTAAAATCTCTATTTTGTTTGTATGATATGTTCACCGCTCATTCAGCGAAACAACAAGGAATAAGGGCCCGACATAGTTTTAACATGAAGAATTCATAACTTGATGAACTAACACTGTCCCATGATATTCAGGTGGAAGTGAAAATTCCAGCCCAGCATTCATTTGCAGCGTTAATTGTTGGTGAATTTTATCAATTAGATCAGTTCACTGAACGGAAGTCCACTTTTGTAGCAGCCTCGTGTATGACCTGATTTCCATTAAATCAGACACCATTCGGCTGTCTCTCAAAGAAAACGATTTTTTTAAATTTCACGTTGGTTACATAATGGATAAATGATTGCAAAGAATTATCGATTTCAAAGAGTGCAGGCGATACTATGCGGAGAGGCGTATTCACCCAGTGTGTGAAGAGAGCGTCATATCACTCAAATCAGCAATAACCTGACAACTCCATGAACGTCGAGTAAGTAAACTGTCTGGAGAACAACCCGTCTGGGGAAAAGCTTCAAGTCCACGCAGTCGTCGATTCTCCTCTGACCGACTGACGAATGGTCCAAAGAGTTCATACAAGGAGTCGTTCCTCGTGACACGCACAGCCACACACACACACACACACACACACACACACACACACACACACACACACACACACACACACACACACACACAAACAGACACACACAATTGTAGAATAATAAATTGAAGAAAATAACATGAGAACATAGAAGGAAGGGTGCAGCTGACAAACATCAATGACACGGGCAATGTGAAGGGATGAAAATGGATGCGCGCATTTATACATGAACATTCCAATTCCTGTGATCAGTGCATTTGTTGTATTAAACGATGATTTTACGTTACTATGTGTCGTTTATAATTGCTGCTCATATTTTTGATTTAAGTGGGCGAACACGAAGGTAACGTTCCAGATTTCAATATAATCCGGTTGCATGATCAAGGTGCCATTTGCGCGGAGTTCCACAAGGTCATTTTGGTGAGTGGGGAAAGCGATTGAACAAAATAAAGCTATATTTAAGGCGCAATTGCTATCGAGGCTCTGCTTAACAGAAACACTGAAGTATTACAGCGGAACTGAGGCTAATCATCGTGAACCTCCTGACAATTTGCAGGAGAAATGCAACTTCCCCCAGCCTCGCGCTGTCCCTCGTGTTATTGTGTATCGTCTAAGGGGGGAGGGGTTCTTCCAACAGTTTAATTTGCAAGCGAGGGCCGTCATCTATGCAAACATTCGAGTATTTTTTTCAATTCTGCTCAAGTATTTCACATTTTCCTGAGGAAAGATAAACATAAAGGATCACAATATTGTAGCTGTTTTCAAACCATTAGGGTGAGCAAGGTGGAATATTCCATGTCGTCCTCACATCCTCTTACATAGTTTTTTTTTCTCAGTTAATCATGTCTGCCTTGGAATATTTTGAATGTCAACTTTCCGTCGACCATAATGTATTAAAATACATAATTTCCTCTACAGCCACGGTGATGGGTCCTCTATCTGCAAATACCGAAACGGAAAACCTGAAGACAGCACAAATATCCGGCTGATCCAGGAGCTGACGTTCCACGTTACAACTCTTCTCGAGTGTTCTCGGTAAAGAGATTACACGCACCGCCTTCGCATTTCAGTGCCTCTCACGGAGCCCATAGCGATGGTCAATTAAAGTGCATGATGGCTTTCTTTGCGGAGGATTACTGGTGGTCATGTTTGCCCCACAGTCCTCCTGCAAATCTGAAGACAACACGTGTCCAGACGGAAGAGAAGGTGTTGTTCCGCAAACGTTCATTGGGCTTTGTAACAGTAGTGCCGGAGGTCACAAGCAGATTGATTAGTGTGACAGTGGGATGGTGAATTAGTGTTGCGGACACCTGGCTGTTCAGCGTTACCTCTGCGGACTTAAAGCAGGAGCTCTGCAGAGCGATTAATCAATCTGTGTCTGGTTTATCCAGTGTGAACTCCAAATGCAGTGAAATGGATTAGTAGGTTGACTTCCTGCTTCGCCTGAACCGATTACTTGGACCCATGACTTTTGAACTATTAGGTGCCCAACCAGAACCGGCGAATAGTCATAATGTAATATTCTTCAATTTGCTGGATTTTCCGAATATTTCTCGCAGCCACGTTATCTCCTTACACTGTCCAGCTTTCCTTTTTAAAAATGGACTGAGATACAATTTCCAGGTTCACTGTTGCACCTAATTCTGGTCCAGTGTCATGTTCCCAAGTTTTGAGCATTTGTCACAGTATTGCCATGCCCCATTGGTCTCCTCATTAGTGCGGGTAGTGACAACAGTAGGAGCCGAAATAGCTCAGTTGGGAGATCGTTAGACTGAAGATCTAAAGGTCCCTGATTCAATCTCGGGTGTCGGAAGTTTTTGTTTATATTTTCTTTGAATTTCGTGCCTCACGGCACAATTTCCGCGGAAAATTTATCAGTGGACTCACAAAGGTACTTTCGGTTTCAATGAGATTACGGAGGTTTCTATTTTATTACAAATGATAAGTTCCTTCCGTAATCGCTGCGAAGTTCCACAGCTGGAGATTTCTTCCCTGCGATCCGTTCTTCTGAAAGTGCCGCACACTCCACCGACATCAGTCCGGCTCCCCAGCAGCGGCTCGTCCCGACACCAAATCGTCACAAAATGTTTCAGTGAGCCCGAACAATGTCCCTGAACAAAATGCGCCTGAATCATAGACCCTGAGATAGGGGAACTCCAACGTGTTCATCAGTCCTGGTTCAGGAGACGGAAGGCTGGAACCTGCTCCTCTATCTCTCACCCCGCTGCTGTTAGCTGGACGAAAGGACCTTATGGCTGTTTCAACGCGATAATTTGCAAGAAACTAAATGGCCGCTGGTGCTTTGCGTCATGTACCAGGAGGTATGTATTTCATTATCATTGCGGCCGGCTTTTGTGATGTTCACGAATGTTGCTGTTGTGTCGTAAGATGCGGCTACCTGCTGCCGGTGGTATCATCTGAGCAGCTGCCTACGGTCCAGTCTGTGCCAATCGACTGCTTCTGGCGATGGTGAGGATGCGACGTCCCATGCAGGGAAATTTGTGCAGAGAAGTAACGTTGCCAAGCTTCTTCGGACAACCGGATTGAAAAAACTTCGGGTGTGTCATAGAACTTCCAAACGGTTGAAAAGATCAGCCGTCAGAGTATTTGCCTAGTATCCCAATGGATTCCTGTCAAACAGTGCGGGTTAATAGAACAACATTTTTGACTCAACGCTTCTCCCTGTCACACAACAACCACTGAGAGTGGAAATGTCCACATTTATGTTATCCGATTCTGAGGAGTTCCACCTACCCCTTTCCCTCATTCATGTGACCCCTCACCATTTCTCTTTCCCCTCTCCAGCGCTCGACATGCCCATCTGTTCCCCACCTCCTTCCCTTTATTTCATGGTCTACTTCCCTCTCCTACACGATTCCTCCTTATTCAGCCATTCGCATCATCTTCCTGTCATCTCTCAGATTCATGCATCTCCCCACTCCCCGACCCACATATCCCCCAACCCTGGGCTAACCTATCACCTCTCAGATTGCTCTTCTCACCGTCCCCCGACCTTTTGTTCTGGCCTCTGCCTTATTTTCTTCCAGTCCTGTTCAACGGTCTCGGCCGGTAACGTTGACTGTTGATCTCTGCCATTACCCGCACCTGCGCTCTCACGCCCCTCCCCAGACCCGACCATGATAGGGTTACCCTTATCCTCACATTTCATACTACCAGCCTATGTATCCAACACATCATTCTCCGCCACTTCGGCCATCTCCAACGGGATCCCACATCCAAGCATATATTCCCCTGTCCACTCCTTACTTCCTGTCATAGGGATTGCGCTCTCCGCGACTCCGACGTTGACTCCTTCCCACCACCACCCATTCTGTTCCCACCCCGGAAAAACTTCCACTGCCCCGCCATAAGTGCAACCCCTGTCCCTACCCCCACCTCCATCACCTCCATCCAGGAACATTAAGAGTACTTTCAGGTGAGACAGATATTCACCAGCACCTCCCTGAATATCATCTGCTGCATTCGGTGCTCAGTGTGAGAACAAACGCAGACAAGGTGACCGGTTCGCAGAATACCTGCGCTCTGTTGGTAACCTCAATCTGCATCTGCGCGTTGCCAGCCACTTCGACTCCCCCTCCAACACTATCACTTGAAAATCAGTCTTCGGACTCCGACACTGCCAGGGGATTTCCAAGCACAAATAGGAGGAACAGCACCTCATTTTCCGTCTTGGATCCTTACAACGGAACGACACGAACATTGAATTCCCCTACTTTAAGTCATCCCTACCCCCTTCCCCACAACTACACACCCCCACCATGCTTCTTCTCTTCTTCGCTTTTCTAGCTCTTCTTTTCCTCACCTTTTACACATTATCAGTGGATCTGATCTTTCATCCCACGCACCTGCCTATTACCATCTCTTACCTGCGGCTCTCTATCACCTCCCCGTGCCCACCCCGCCTCCCCTCTTTTGTCCACCTGTCACTGTTCTGCTTTGGCCTTCAATTTATTTTGCATCCCCTTTTCCTGTCGTCACTGCTGAAGAAGGATCCTGACCCGAAACTCTGACCGCCTGCTTTTCTCCACGGATGCTGCCTGGCCTGTTGGATTCCTCCAGAATCATAATGTTTCTTATTAATTAACTGCCAGCTTGTGATACTCCCCACACCCTACCTTTTTATTCTGACTTATGCCCGCTTCCTTTCCAGTCCTGAAAAAGAATCTTGACCGTGAACTTCACTGTTTATTTCCCTCTGGAGATGCTGCCTGCCTTACTGATTTCCCACAGAATTTTGTCTGTGTCGCTCCCGATTCCAACATCTGAAAAATCTCTTCTGTCTCGACAGTTATGAAGGTGTTTGTGGAAATGCAGTACAAGAAGACATAGACAATAAAAGGTTGCGAGCGATGACGAGGCGAGATAACGTTATGTTGTCCATGAGGGTGGTGACCGGAGTACACGTGGAAGAGGAAACTGTGGTCGAAACAGGCCCGTTTCAAAAGAGTGTGTTGGGAACAGATCGGACAGATGTGGTGGAGAGAGTGAGCGACAGAATGGAAACAAAACCTTAATGTCGATAAAACAACCGTGGCAGGACTCGAACCGGCAATCTTCTGTTGACTTCATATCAAACACAGAAGTCAGATGCCTTCTCCATGAGGCCACACGGTCCCTTCTTGTTGAAGTATTCTGAAGAAAGAATTGAGAATGATGATGAGGCCGGCGGTCTGTGAGAAAGTTAGAAGAAGGACGGGCTTATTTTCAAGCACACGGAATATTTGCTGGTGTGAAGTGTTTTGAGAACTCGAATGTTTCCGTGACGGAACTGAGATAACTCGCAGACGCGGCAGAGTTTTCATTCCCTCGAAATTTAGGGAGTTCGATTTTCCCGTTTCACCCCTTTCCGCTGATGGATACGAAGGTTACACGCCGGCTCGGTGCAATGTGTGGGGCGAGCTGTTTCAGTGTCGTAACCAATTGTGAATGAAGCAGACGACCTGAGACAGACATGACGTTCCCTTCTCTGTGGGTCATCTGAGGCACCACACGGTTTCCCTTATTGACATCACCAGTGTTGTGTCCAGGTTCCCAACATTATGAAAAAGGACACATTGCACGAGCTGGGATGCTTTCGACGCTCCATAATTAACCGGTTGTTGTTGCTCTCATTTGCTGACAGTGAGGAAGTGCAGGATTAATAAACTATAACTGTATTTATGTCTTAAGACGGATGAGAATTATGGCTGCTCGAAATACTGATTTACAAAGTGTCCTCAGGCCAGAACAGGCACACCACTGCCCTCCTGGGCAGGGTGCTGTGTGGTAATTTCTGTGTCTGGAACTTAATTGGATTCCCATTGTGTTTGACTATAGGGATGATAGTCAAGCTTAACAGGAAATGGGAAGGCTGTCTGAAACAATGAGGTGATACCTGCCTTTGTCTCACCCGATTGTAAAAAGATGAGCTGAACCTGGTGTGTGAGGCTGCTCTTTGTCCATTTACAGTGGCCCTTTGTCCGTTTCTTGCTCAACCAAGAAATCCGGCTCCTGACTCAATAAAGTGTGCGTGACAATGTTTGCATAAATTACTGTCTGACCCCTCTGTATCTCGAATAACTCTTCTGTGGACTCTACCTGAGAGTAATGAGATTTCCCCCTACCGAGGTATTGCCAAATAAACGCGTTTGAATGAACCTGTGGCTCCGTGTCATCTTCCAGCAGACAGAAGTGGGACTTCAAAATCGGGATAACAACAGTAACTGAGGGAAAGTATTTTACCTTCATCTTTGCTCGACATCTATGTAGAGGCGTGTTGAGTTGACAAGTGCCGAAGACAGACGTTTGAGCAATGTGTCAGTAACTAAGAATCATTGTATTTAATTGTCTGCAGTTACACTTTCACCGAACCTGAAAAATCGTTTGAAAATTACAGTAAATGAGAACAGTGAAACTCCGGAACTGACTGTCCCACCTTTTCATCCAGAGATCCGTGGGATCCAGGATCAGCACCATGAAGGTTCAGTCGTGGTACAGCAGCTCCTCATTGAAACTAAGTGCAGAGTGATGTCCCCAACAAACTGACAGGTTGGGAGCTCCGGAATGAGATTACCATGGAGATACAAGAGACTGCAGATGCTGGATTCTGGAGCATCACACAAAACTAGAACTGAGCTGGTCAGGCAGCAACTATGGAGGTAAATGTTCGCCCAGCGTTTTGTGTGCTGCTCCGAACATTTCCCTCCATAAATGCTGCCTCACAGGCTGAGTTACACCAGCGTTTTGCCAGTTGAAGGAGATTAAGATATCGGAGCAAGGTCTCGTTTCTCTACATGTGACATGAAATATTTCGTAAATTATTATGATAAAGGCTCGATAAATTACCTCCAGGGATTTACACTCACCCCACTGTGTAAATATTCTCTGTTAATTATTTCAACATTGAAGTCGCAATGAACAGCAAGATATCTGGTATTATTGGCAAAACTTTCGCCGCCCTCCTTGAGCTCCTCGGTCGGGATAATACACGGCTGTACAGATGTCAACACCACTTGGAGGGCGTTATACTACTAATATTCACAGATGTAATCATCGCCTTCTTGGTCCAAACAACAACCTGAGGAAAAAGGAAAGCTCATATCTACGCCTCACGCAGTTTCTGATTGATTGGTGGAAAGTCGAAAGCGATGAATCAATCGATCAAGACTCAAGGAAACATTTTGTTATGAAAGAGAAAAAAAATTAAACTGAGGAAAAATGAGAACATCACATGGGAGGTTTTTTAGCAGAGCAGGAAGTGGCCACACAGGTTTGAGTCTAGTGGAATGAAATGGTCCAGTGCTGCATGGATAATGAACGTGTTGAAGAGCAAGGACATTGGGTCAGGGTTGGTTTCGAGACTGGAGGATGGGCGATCGCACGACATCTTGGGACAGAACGGGGGTTATTGATTTATTGATGGATATCGGTGGGTTTCAGTGCAAGATTTGCAAGTTTGCCGAAATTACCATGCGTTCATGCAGAGCAAGAATTGCGGAGCAATAATGGTGACACCTGCTCGAAGACTGTGGGGATCAGACTGTGGGGATGTATCCACTGTAGCCCACCTGCTGTCTGATACCTCCGCCTTTCCAGTGGGTGTGTGTTCGAGAATTATGCTGTCCCTCCACTCATTCGGCAACTGTAATGTTCCTCTGCATCTTCACTGCACCGAGAAATGCCACTTATTACCTTCCCTGCATCTCCAGGCTGAACGCACAGAGGGCTGCTTCCGTCCGAATGAGTCCCGATCATTCCACGGTTCCCCCCTTGCCTCCACGACCTTATTAAAATCCAGTTCAGCTTCAACTTTCCTCATCTGTACAACCAGGACAATGTTTTGCAATGATTTGCTCACTTTTCGTCTCGTTAATTAACAGTGAAAGGTTACCATCCACCACTCCCATTATGAATGTGAAATGTCTGTCCATGAAGGTGTAACCAGATCAGCAGAAGTGCAACCTGAGATAACAGAACAGTCGAAAAGGGAAATCAAAACTGAATGCTGGTTGTCGGCATTTAAGGAACAGCTGCAGGAAAATCGGCAGTGTCACCTGCCTCTCACACAGCAGTCATGAAGTCGTGCGGAACGTTTCATCACACAGCATTTTCCATGTTAATGTGGGCCGTGTCTGGCAGCGTTTGCTGATTGGTGGCTCTTCAGTCCGAACACTGACCCGCTATTCCGCAGTGCCCTGTATATCACGACGTGGACAATTCCTGGATCGATCTGTCTTCGGTCCAAAATCGGTGGCTTCGGAGATTCAGCGACCCCGCTATGTACTCAATCTTTCCTCACCTCCCCTCTGCAGGAAGGTTTCAATTGCAACCACTTCCCAAAATGTGTGCTCGGTTCCCTCTTCAGAATTCTCCCCAGATAACATCCATTCGGTGTTTACCACTGCAAACAGACAGATGGAAAGAGTTGGACCGGTCGTCACACCATTTCCCTACACATTTCATTCCCTTCTCATTCTACCAAATTTCTTGAGTAATTCTTATTGCGAACTTTTCCTTTCATGACTCACAAACCAAAACTGTTTGTGTGACGGTGGGAAAATTTTGAGTCTGGTAAGTGTTTAAATGAACGCGTTAAAAGCTCGTTGCTCAAATCAACAGCTCACGACGAGGATGATATTCGAACCCATGCGTGCAAAGCACAATGGATTAGCAGTCCATCACCTTAACCTCTCGGCCACCTCGTCTGTTCCGACTAATCGGCCATTGTTTTGCAACTCATTCAATCTTCTCCATGTCCCACAAATTAATTTTGACGTTCTATATTCTGTTAAAAGTTACATTTCTCGGTCATCTTTACCAGAATTTTAATCCGTCCCGAATCCCAAAGGTTTAGCGAATTTTCTAGATTATAGATTTTTATCGATTTACTGCAATCTATAATATCCCCAATCAGTCCTGGCTTAATTGCTTTTCCAACGTTTTTATGCTTCACGATTCATGTATCGTATATTGAAATATGTACCGCGACTTGTCCATTGTCATGAGATTCAATGCAGTTTCCCACCCTTCCCCAGACAAACTGCCACTGCTTCCGGCATGTCTTCCTTTGCTACATTTGCTGTGAGAGTGAGCTTCAACCTTCTTTCTCCTGGCGAATGAAACCTTCAATCCAGATTGGAATCCGGTGCCAGTTTGGAGTTGAATGTTGAATAAATTGAGATCTCCGGTCCAAGAACTGTGCTGTGCCGGTAATATCGCCTCCCCTTCTGCGTTGTGCTGAAGTGCATCAGGTCACACTTCCCATTCTCGGCAGTGCAAACACAATGGCTTTCCCAAGTTCAGTACACTGAGGGATATGGCAAAGCTGCAGTGCACGTGCAGTGATATATCGAGAATAACGTGACGAATTTGGCCTTTACGAAACGTAAGCAGTGTTATTCAGTTGGAAATTACGAACATTTGCAAGATACAATGAGATTGACCAGTTTTTGTTTGGAAACGGATTGTGCAATAAAATGTATGAATGGGGAAGTTCAGGATATGGGCCAAACACAGGCAGATTGGACCTGCTGAGATCAGCACCTCAGTCTGCATGGTCCAGAGGAGCCGATGGGCCTGTTTCCGTGCAGTTCAAGTCTCTGAGGGCTTCGGTTTGTGGACGGGGCATCAGCTGCATTTAATTGAATAAACGTCTGGTGCTGTCCCGTCCACACCACTTGATTTCCAGATAACAGAGATTTCAGAATGTTTCTGCCAGATTTCAAATCAGGAGGCTTTCTCGTGTAAGGCGAACGTGATAACTGCTGCACTAAAGAAAGCCCTGAACAATTTCGCGTTTACAACAAGGGCTTTCACAGAACGCTGGCGTGGAAACAGGCAGATCTGGGAAAGTTTCCTCCTTGTAGAAGGTGTCCATCAGTTGGTAAATAAATGGGTTCGTCCGGGGTTTGAAGCTGGGATCTCTCGCCTATTGTACACTTCAGCACACGAAGCGAGAATCATAACAATAAACCAAAGAGCCCACATCCGGTTATTACATCGCAATTGTGCAATGAAACAGTTCAAATTTAGTGTTTGGAAACCCACTGTCATTCCAGTTGCTGAATGCAGTTGTTACTGTCGAACTGAGTTGGGCCGGTATTTCTTGGAGTTTAGAAACATGCGCGTGACCTTGATCAGAAAATAAGACGTTCAGGGAGCTTGTCAGGGCAGACGTTGGGATGTATTTTGTTTGAAGAACGGGACAGTCTAAAACAAGGGGTCAGAACACTAAGATGAAAGGCTGGACATTAAAAACTGAGGTTCCAAATAATTTTCTTTCTGCACAGGACAACGAATCACTGGAATTCCATGCCCCGGCCGGCGGTAGAAGCTGGATCATCAGAATTAATTAAGGTGTAGGTGGATGATTACTTGATAGATCAAGGAATAGTGGGGTTTGGATAAATGGCCCAGAAGAATAGTTCGGACCGGGAACAACTGGCTGAGCTCCGTCTCACATTCCGCTCAGTTACCTCCATTGTCCTTTCGCTGAACTTGCAAGTCTTCCGTCACCTCACTGTCTAACCCTCTCACTCCTGCACTGTCTGTATTTATCTGATTTTCAGTCTCTATCGACCTCGCATCTCACACAAGCATTCTCATTCCCCAACTGTCCAACCCACCATTCCCCCTCTGGGCTGCGACTGCATGCACCTTTACCTTAAGTACGTTGCTGTGGATTTGGGAAACAACGGATATGGAGATGGAAGGGGAGAGAGTGGAAAGGATGAACCATGATCTCGCTGACAGATGAGAGGGACCAGTGGAACTTCGCAAAGGGTGATCGGACAAATAACAAAAAAAACATTTGGGGAAGACGCGATCTGTGGAAGGAAAGGGTTGTTCAAAGACAGAAGAGAACAATGAGCGAGGCAAGTCTGCCGGCCAGTAGAAGAAAACAGGGTAACCAAAGGGAGGGAGAATCAAGATTTAGCATGCTTAACTATCAGTCGAGGTATTCGAACCCACGTCTCTAGTGGCGGCTGCGACCTGAACGGTATGGTTAACTTCGCTATTGCAGTCAATGAAAAGATGAAGTGAAATATCCGGGAATGTGAGGTCGTTCAGAACAAAGTCGTTTCAGCTCAGTGCTGCATTTCAGAAACACCTGATTTTTTCATGACCGACAGACAGACGGAGAATGGAAAGAAACGGCAACAAGCCTGGCAGGGTTCTTTGAGGAGATGACGAGGAAGATTGATGGGAGTAGTGCAGTAGATGTAGTCTACATGGATTTTAGTAAGGTCAGAGGCCAAGGGATCCGAAGAGGCTTGGCAGTGCGGATTCAGAATTGACTTGCCTGTAGAAAGAAGAGGGTTGTGGTGGACGGAGTGCATTCGGATTGGAGGGCTGTGACTAGTGGTGTACCACAGGGATCGGTTCTGGGACCTCTACTTTTTGTTATATTTATTATTGACAAATGAGATGGTGGAAGGATGAGTTATCAAGTTTGCAGATGACACAAAGATCGGTGGTGTTGTGGATAGTGTGGAGGGCTGTCGAAGCTTACAGAGGGATATTGATAGGCTGCAGAGCTGGGCTGAGAAGTGGCAGATGGAGTTCAATCCTGCAAAGTGTGAGGTGGTACACTTTGGAAGGACAAACTCCAAGGCGGAGTACAAGGTAAATGAGGGATCTTGGGGTTCATATCCACAGATCACTGAAAGTTGCCTCATAGATGGATAGGGTAGTTCAGAAAGCTTATGGGATGTTAGTTTTCATAAATAGTGGGATCGAGTTTACGAGCCGCAAAGTAATGCGGTAGCTTTACAAAACTCTGGTTATACCACACTTGGAGTACGGTGTCCAGTTCTGGTCGCCTCATTATAGGAAGGATGCGGAGGAGTTGGAGAAGGTGCAGGGGAGATTTACCAGGATGCTTCTTGGATTAGAGAGTATGGATTATGAGAAGAGACTAAAGGAGCTCGGGCTTTACTCTTTGGAGAGAAGGAGGATGAGGTTAGACATGATAGAGGTATACAAAATACTAAGAGGTATAGAAAGAGTAAATAGCCAGCACATCTCTCCAGGGCACCCAATGCTCAATACAAGAGGGCATGGCTTTAATGCAATGGGTGGTAAGTTCAAGGGAGACGTCAGAGGGAGGTTTTTCACCCAGAGAGCGGTTAGTGCATGGAATGCGCTGCCTGGGGAGGTGGTGGAAGCTGATACGTTGATCAAGTTCAAGAGATTGTTAGATAAGCATATGGCGGAATTTAAAATAGAGGGATATGTGGGAGGAAGGGGTTTGACAGTCTTAGCTGTGGTTTGAAGCTCGGCACAACATGGTGGACCGAAGGGCCCGTAATGTGCTGTACCGTCCTATGGTTCTATGGTTAAATGATAGCAGATAGGATTCGTTTATTTTGGCAGAGTTGTCGAGAAGACTTGATGGGATTAAGGTCCTGTCCATAGTTCTACTGCATTGTACAGAACCTGTCTCTGTATCTGATGAAATCATCAGATAGATTATCGATGTTTGACATTAACTAAACAACTTGATCTTTCTCACAGGTTCACGGTGCTTGTGCTCCACAATTATTTGTGTAAATATATCAAATGAATGATTACTTAATTATGCCTCCAGCACGAAAATGAATGGAATTGTGGATGCGAAAGAGGAAGCAAGGTGACTGTGGGCGATTTAGACAAGGTGCGGGGGTGGACAAATACGTGGAAGAGGCAGTATCACGTTATTAAGCATCCAGATGTGGACTTAATAATGCCCAACATACAAATACTCACGTCATACAGCTCCTGTGGAATTAGGAAGTGTCAGAGTTGGCTATTAAGTTCGATGCAATTGAAACATCCAGTCATGACACTGTACATTGGTCACACTGAGTCGCACCCTTCATCAATTAGCCACCTTTACAGATACTACGCTCGTCACATTTTACCCTCCCTACGTTCGCATTGGTTGCCTCAAATTCGGAAACTCATCTGCACACGTGACATTGTACCGTGGCCAATTATCCTGCAAGCTGCACATCATTAGGATGTGGGAGGAAGCCGGAACATCAAGCAGAAATACTTGTGGCCACAGGGAGAAAGTGCAAAGCTGATCCAGACGGCGCCGAACATCACGGTTGAATACCGACCCCCAAAATGTATACACGAGGAGTTTCACAGAGACCTTTTATGGGATTTCAAACCTTAGGTTTCCGTTTTTGTTGGAGGTTAAGTTTTGCACCCCATCATGTTACCATAATGATCGCAATCTTCATATGGTGTGCAGCATCCGATTGAACTCAACATCGAAAGAGTGAACAGAAGGAGGAAAAATATTCAATACTGGCCATCATCAGCCATCATTATCAGGAACAGCAACGAATTAGGAATGCGTTTCTCTTCTGAACTAGGAGAGGGAAATACAGAGAATATAGAAGAGGAAGAGAAGATGGAACACAGAAAAAGATAAGAAGATCAAACTTTGAAGCAGAATTATCATTATTGTACAACCCTGTCACAAATCGAAGGAACACCGAGAAATGCAAACTGCAGAGTAATTAAGGATCTTCACATGTCCGTCTCCTGCTTCTCACACAGAGTAGAAACAACAACCTGAATGGAGTTCATTTCTGCAACACTCTGTGTCATTTGAGGATGACCAGACGGTTCCGGAGAAACTGATTCTGACAAAACACTTTGGACACTGAAATGTTTTCTCTTTGCCAAGAGATGCCGGTGCCGTTAACACGGAATAATTCGCACACAAATTGGTAACATCGTACGTCAGAAAGAAATTGAGGTAAAATTTAAACCCAGTCTAGCTTAAATTGCCGATGGGATGTCAGTGGTGGCGATAGCTTGTACTCGTCACATTCACCAAGCGGAGCTGGTCGTCGATGCCGGGAAACGTTACATGATTTCACTTCATGCAAAGCGTCATACGAGGCAGAATTCTCGGTGTCCAAGCCCAGCACGGTCATAATAGTATTAATGAACGTTGGAATTCAACTCTCCCGTTCTGGTAACGGTGCTGAGACGGACGGGTTTATATACGGACCTGCTTGAGAGCCAGAGGTCAGAATACAGGGTTCTTGCTTGCTTTATTAGCGGAGAAATGTGATCCCAAAGGTGAATACATACGAACAATCAGCCACCTCCCTCGCTGGAAGCGATTTCATGACGGTTGTCTCCCAGTACTCACTGTTCTTGTCTCGTTCAACACAAAAATGAACAATTGTTTTCAAAGACCTTCCCATTTAAGGAGGTTGAAAAACATGACCAATTGATTAGCTTGTTAATTTTATTTGACATATCAGGACTTATTCTGAGCTCTGTCGAGATCAGAGACAAAGAGCTGTGTGCAGTCGTGAGGTGGCGGGCGAGGGATTGAGGGAGGTGCGACTGGAGGCGAGGAAGTGTTCAGTAAATGAGGCTGAATTAGCACTGCGGACAATCCATTCCTTGATCCGGTGATACAATGGTCGTAAGTTGGTGGAGCAGTGTATCTGAAGAAATATTCAGAGTATGAGGGAATTCAATCGCCAGCAGACGAAGAAGAGCAGTTAATGCAAGTTGCTTCTCATTACAACAGCTGTAGGGCGGTGCGAGGGCTCCGTGGCTTAACTGGTCAAAGCGCTTGTATAGTAAACAGGAGATCCTGGGTTCAACTCCCAACGGAGCTTTTCATTTATGGGGTGAATTTTCGTGTGCTGAAGGCGGGTTCCTTTTTTTTCTTTTCATTCTTTGCACTGTTGCAATGATCGGTTGAGCATGTTAATCATGGAGGTTTTAAAACTTTCTCCAATATCCTGTGTATGAGGACTGATGCGTTTTCCCTTTTCCCAACCCACTCAATATTTCTTCAAAACAGATTAGAGATAGCAATGCTAAAGGGTTGTCACGTCAGACTACAGGGTGTTAACCACTGGGCTTTCCAGACGCCAGTGCAGGGATGCTAATTTTCATGAAAAATCTCAGGTTCGACTTGGGTCTGTGGGGTTAAACTTACACATTTCCAGCGGATACAAAGGGTGAACTTACCACTCTAACTTTGAAACCCTGTGCTGCCACGTTCAGCGACATTTGGACCTGTGCACCATGAGGTCCATGAAGTCTCCGTTTAATGTTCTTCATCCAGCTGAAGAAATCGCAGCTTCCTCAGCCCAACATTGCCAATTAAATCACTGACACTGGGTACGATTTTCGAAAATCTCTGCTCAACCGACTCTGGGATATTCACAACGGTTCCAAAGTGCGCCAACAGATATGTGAACAAACGCCCAATATTGGCCGAAACACATTTTATAAAGACTTCATGATTCAATACCGTTTAGCCTCTTGTTGCCTTCTCAACAATCATCAAAGGATGCAACGCACCAGAGACTGCTGTGTCAGCATTACTCTGCCGAGTGCCTCGGAGTCGGTGCTTTTTTTTAAGTTTTCGGTAGAATCTGATACGGGAGAGAAGATGGGTGGGTGGGAGCTTTGGGGAAGGGAATAGAACACACAGTGGGTTAAGTAAGTGTGCGAAGCATAGAGGGGATCTGGGGAAGAGCAACGAAACTGCATAACGCCGAGCTGAGTCGGGTTTGAAAGAAAGATGATTGAGAGAATCTTTGTGGATCAGAAGGAGGGTAAGTGACAAGGGTAGTGAGGTTGATCAGAAATTGGGGAATTCGTTATTCATGTCATTAAGGTGCGGAATACACAGGTGGAGTCTGTGGTGCTGATTCTTTTAGTGCATTTTTGGAATCGCCCTCGCAGTGGAAAAGGCCGAGAGCAGAGATGTCTTGTGAGTATGGTGAGGGGACGTGAAATGGCATGCATCAGGAAGCTCAGTATTGTCATCGTCGACAGAGCACAGGTGTCGCAAAACGGTCGACAGGTCTAAGCGTGGACTTGCAACAACAGGGCAGCCCACCTCGGGGGCACCGGATGCAGCCGGCGAGGTTTAAGTACATGCACCTGAAACTTTGCCTGACCTGGAAGTGCTGCTTAGGTCTCTGGATTTTGGTGAGGGTAGTGGTGAAGGGACAAAGGTTGTGCGTCCCACGATTGCAGGGTAAACTGCTAGTCGACGGGGACTATCGATTGGGGAGAGACGGGCGATGTTGCCAAAGCAGGAAGGGTTGGGGAGGAGAAGATGTGAGTGACGGTGCGATGCCGCTGAACCAGCCAGAAATGGCGGAGGTGATGTGGTGGGTGCAGGGACGGGTAGAGGGAAATGCGAGGAACAAGGGAACTCTATTCCTGTTCTGACTGGTTGGAACGGGTATGGGAGCAGTTGCGGGCAATAGAGAAGATGTGGGTCAGCAATCTGTCAACCATAGGAGAGGTGGAACCACTTTTACTGATCTATGAGGGCTTTTCAGATGTCGTGAAACGGAAAGTCCCATCTGGAGATGAGGTGGAGACGGAGAAACTGAGAGATTGGGACTGCGCCTTTACAGGGGACAGGATGGAAGGAGGTGCATTCCAGGCAGCTGTGTGAGTCAGTGGGTTTGAAGGAAATGTCGGTGGATAGTTGGACTCCTGGGATGGATAGAACCTGAAGGATGGAGAGAGGTGTTAGATATGGTACAAGTTAATTTGATGGCGGGGTGTATGTCAGCAGTGAAGTTGATAAAATTGACGAGATCTGCACCAGAGGAGGAGGTAGCGGGGAGAGGCTCGGAGAATGGTGCCGGAGACGTTTGGGAACATGGACTGTCTCACGGAGCCAGGAAAGGCGTAGCTCGGTACCCTGCCAGTGCCCATGGCTGAACTTGTGATTTGTAGGACATGAAGGGAATCAAAAGAGAAGCTGTTCAGGTGAGAACCATTTCTGACAGACGGGTGAGAGTGTTCGAGGTGAGGAAATGATTAGCTGTATGTTCCAGAAGGAGGCAGACGTCACTTAGTCTTTGCTGATGGGGAATGGAGGTGTTCATGGTGAAAATAAGGTGGCAGAGCTGGGTAATTCCAAGTAATCAAAATAAGAGAAGATTTCTTTATTTGTCACGTATATCGAAACACACAGTGAATTTCATCCTTTTCAGAGAGTGTTCTCGGGTAAGGTGCCGCTACGCTTCCGGTGCCAATATAGCTTGTCCGCAACTTCCAAAACCGTACGTCTTTAGAATGTGGGAGGAACCCGGAGCACCCGGAGGAAATCCATGCAGACACGGGGAGAACGTACAATCTACTTCCAGACGGCGAGAATTGAACCCGGGACGCTGGCGCTGTAATAGCATTACCGTAACTATGCACTACCGTACCATTTTTTAAAGACATGTAATGTCTCAGCAGTCACCAAGTTCAACACCATTCAAGCTCTCACCTCTAAACGAATTGTGATTCCTGTTTCGACGCCCCCACGTGTTGAATGTCTGGAGAAAACCTTAGCTCAACGTCCCTGGGTGGGCTCGAACCACCAACCTGTCGGTTAACAGCGGGACGCTCTGCCCACTTGCGCCACAGAGACGGAATCAAGTGCCGGGAAGAAAGGCAGAGGAAATCACACTGCCTGAAAACTTTAACTGGGGACCCGTGAGGTCAGTGGTCTGGTCACTCTGGCTGTACAATTACACGCCGCATTTACATGTCTATCCAGAGAGTCACTGCGAGCTTGTGTTATCCAAGTCAGGACATGAGGCCGCACCAGAATGTATGTAAAATATACTTCAAGTCATTAGTTACTCTTATTTTTACATGCCTTCTACTAATGCACAACTGATTGCAAACTCTGCAGTACCACGTAGCCTGTTCATACTTCATTATACGTCTATCAGACTGTCTCTGTGAGAAGTCCATGCTGACCAACCCGGATGTTGTATGAAGGAACTGTAATTACGAAGGAGCGACGTGTAATTTATTAGACAGGAAGGGGGAGCGGTGAGATATTTTGGTTCTCCAGTCCCAAACTGGAGAGAGGTGAAGAGCGTGTCAGAGAAGTTAATGCTTTAACACACACACACACACCCACCCCCCCCCCCACACACACACAATAATGGGGGACACTAGAAGGTATAACGGATTGCAAATTTGTTAATAGATTCGACAGAATTACCCGATATCCGCATTACAGATTCCCATGGAGATTGTGGAGGAGAGATATTGGAAAGAAATTTTGCTGCTGGGGAGAGTTCATTTCTTAAATGTGTCTAATTAATCTTGCAGTTAGGCGAAAAGGAGATGTCAGCACAGTCCTGAACTGCTCCCTGAACTTAGTTTGTGTCACAGCATAAATTCACTTGTTTGTGCAGCAACTCATAAGCTGGAGCATGAAACCTATTTCATTTACAAAGCCGACTTCCACAACCTATTCAATTTACAATACACCGTAAACACTGACCCTAACTGGATGAAATTTACAGGGATGACAAACAACAATATTATAGATTTCCTCCTGCTCTCCATCTCTCGGTCTCTCGTAATCTTCCCACTTTTCTGACCCCGGAGTCTCCTGCGGGATCTGCTCGCCATTAAAATGTGTCTGACCGTTAATGTGTTAAAGAGCACAATCAAAACAAACAGGACACATGGGTTGAGAATATAATGAAGAAACTCAACTGTTGCCCAGGTCATTGAAAGCATGACACGAACATCCATATAATAAAACCAAGGAGTATTCACCAACCTGTACCAAGGTGTGTACATAAAATACCAGAAAATATTCTTTATACTGCTGAGCTCCGTTACCGTTACCAGAACCTTAGCCGCCGTTTTCTCGGTAGAAAATCGAGATTTCAGCTTTTGGCAACAAATGGCGACAAATCCATCAAATGTGAACGTGACGGTGAACCATACGGAACAGTCCGTAACGGCGTGAAGCAGGGCGGCGTGGATATTACACACGTGAATGGACCTCACAAAAGCCATGCGATGAGCAATACGAATCTGTCTCAATGTTGATTAAAGATAACGACCAGTAGATCTGCCGTCGCCATGGCCACCAGGTGGAGGGTGACACATCTGGAGAGACCGCACTGTCCCCGATACAGGACCGAAATCGTCACCAGGTTAACTGTGAGCAAAACGAACGCGAAGACAAATTGACATGTCAGAATGAGTGTCGTGTCAGCATTCCTGGAATAACGATGTTGCAGAAACAAAGCTCCCTGTGATAAAATTAAATTGCGGTGCTGACCCCCAACAGCGTTAAGAAGGTATCATGCTCGCCCTTGTCTAATCACACTTTATATTACCTGCTCTAAATTCGAAAGCAAAACCAAAGGGTAATCCGACCGTGGCTGTGCAATTGTAGGTTCTGCAGCTAAGGTCTGAAGATTTGAACCGAACTGCATTGGACTTTGTTTATTGGATTTCTGGCGTCAACCACGAGCCCGACGTTCGTCTGAACCTAATCACGTTGACATCTTCTTTGAATTGGGAGATTAGCACAAACATACACTCAAGTTACTGTTGATTGTAAAGATGATCTCAGTCTTTTGGGTACGAGCATAATTTCCGACAACTGTTGGAGAAGTTATTGTGCCTTTCTACGTACAAGCAGCTCTCGCCTGCCTTGGATAATATAACTCTGATTAGACGTCTGACCCAATTGACATGGTGCCCTGCGACAGCTGAATTTAGACCAGGTATCCACGAGATGAAGCATGTTTGTATCAAAAAAGCGATGCAAGTTTCGAATAACAATAAAGACACCCACTTGCACGGCGATGGAGCTGGTGTATGAATAGAGCCATTTGAGCCTCACCATGAAGCATTGCCCAGCTTTGCCGAGTCGTACTGATATCTTGATCGCTTCCAAAGTACAACTGGAAAACAATCCAGGAAACAATAAAATAAAGGCAAGTAAAAAGCATCTGTAATGATAATTAAATCCTGTGGGAACTGCACAGGACATCAACTGCTTCAGAGTAGGAGACATATGTTCTACTGGTGCAACGTGTGACTGGTACTGGATCAGGATGACCATTGATAATCACCCACTTCCTTTCTGAACTGGTCCACGCAATCCACGTCCCTGTTCATGTCACGTTCAGTGATCCAGTGCACACAGAGACACACTAGTCTTATCTGAAAAGCAGGCGTCAAGGCAAACATGCAGTCCAACTCAACAATGGCTGATGTCCGTCACATCATATAGCAATGAGAAAAGAGTAACGTGTCCCTAACAGGTAGGGGCTGAGTATTTATAAGTTATGTTTAGCGCGGGATTTTTCCATTTCAGGATCAGCCCGGGAGCGGTAGAAGGAGCGGGTCCCTAATAGGTAGGGGCTGTGTATTTAGAAGTTGTGTTTAGAGCGGGATTTTTCTTTTTCAGGATCAGCCAGGGAGCGGTTGGATGAGAGGGTTCCTAACAGGTAGGGGCTGTGTATTTAGAAGTTGTGTTTAGAGCGGGATTTTTCTTTTCCAGGATCAGCCCGGGAGCGGTTGAAGGAGAGGGTTCCTAACAGGTAGGGGCGGAGTATTTAAAAGTCGTGCTTATTGGTTAATTAGTGAGAGTGAGTACTTGGGGTAATCGAAAGGGACCAATATCAGTAGGGGTCAGTGAGGAGCGGCCAGTGTGTCATTGGCTCAGGGTAGGAGTGGAGCCTTGAGGCTTTGGCTCAAGAGGCTTCGGCGAGCAGAGGCTGAGGTAGAGCAAGCACCCTGAGAGGTCAAGCCGGTAAGTTCCTTTAGGTTAATTAAAGTCGGATTGGGTAATGAAGGCAGCAGCTCGGGCAGTTGTGTGCTCCGAATGCCGTACGCTTGTCCCTGATGACCACGCTGTAAAAGGTGCATCCAGCTGCAGCTCCTGATAAACCGAGTTAGGGAACTGGAGGTGGAGCTGGATGAATTTCGGATCATTAGGGAGGTAGAGGCAGAAACTCCTATCTCAGGGAGATAATTACACCTAAAAGTCAGGAGGCAGGTAGCTGGGTGACTGTTATGAAAGGAAAGTGGATTAAACAGGAACAGTGCACACTTATGGCCGTTCCCACCAACAGTAAGTATACCGTTCTGGATGCTGCTGGTGGGGACGACCTACCAGGGACAAGTTGTAGTGGTCAAGTCTCTGGCACCGAGGCGGGACCCTCATCTCAGATAGGAGGGACGGTAAATACGAGAGCAGTACTGATAGGGTATTCAATATTTAGGGGGACAGATAGAAGATTCTGTGGGAGAGATCGAGAATACCCGATGGTCTGTTGCCTCCCTGGTGCCAGGGTCCGTGATATCTCAGATCGAGTTCATGTTATTCTCAGGAGGGAGAGTGAGCAGCCAGATGTCATGTTCCATGTTGAGACCAATGACGTAGATAGGAAGAAGGAGGACGTCCTGCAAAGAAAGTTTAGGGAATTAGGTGCAAAGTTAAAGGACAGGACCTCCAAGGTTGCAATCTCAGGATTGCTACCCGTGCCACGTGCTAGTGAGGCTAGAAATAGGAGGATCATGCAGCTAAATACGTGGCTAAGGAGTTGGTGCAGGAGGGAGGGCTTCATGTTTCTGGATAATTAGGCTTTGTTCCAGGGAAGATGGGATCTGTTCTGAAGGGACGGTTTACATCTATACTGGGAGGGGACTAACATACTTGCGGGTAGGTTTGCTAGTGCTGCTCCGGTGGTTTAAACTAGTTTTTCAGGGGGAGGGGAACCAGACTGTTAGAGAAGAAAGTGAGGAGGAAAATGATCGTGCGAGGTCTGCAGGTATGGACAGAAATCAAAGGTTTGTACATGATAGTAATGTTCTCAGGTGCATCTATTTCAATGTAAGGAGTATTGTATGTAAGGCGGATGAGCTTAGGGCGTGTATTGGCACGTGGGATTCAGATGTTATTGCTATCAGTGACACATGGTTGCAGGAGGGGCAGGACTGGCAGATTAATATTCTGGTCTTCCGTTGTTTCAGACGTGATAGAGGGGGAGGCATGAAAGGGGGAGGAGTGGCATTACTAGTCAGGGAACAGATCACGGTTGTGCGTCGACAGGACAGCCCGGAGTGCTCATCTACAGAGGCCATATGGGTGGAGCTGAGGAACAGGAAAGGTGTGGCCACACTAATAGGGTTGTATTATAGACCACCCAATAGTCGTAGAGAATTGGAGGAACAAATCTGTAGCGAGATAGCAGACAGATGTAAGAAACGGAAAGTTGTAATTGTAGGGGATTTTAACTTTCCACATATTGACTGGGACTCCCACACTGCGAAAGGGTTGTATGGCTTGGAATTTGTCAAATGTGTTCAGGGAAGTTTTCTAAATCAATATATAGAGGTACCAACGAGAGAGAATGCAATACATGATCTCCAATTAGGGATCCAGGCAGGTAAGGTGACAGAAGTATGTGTAGGTGAGCATTTTGGGTCCAGTGACCAGAATGCATTAAGTTTCAAGATAATTATGGATAAGGATAGGTCTGGTCCTCGAGTGGAGGTTCCAAATTGTAGAAAGGCCAATTTTGTGGAAATTAGAAAGGATCTAGGCAGGGTGGACTGGGATAAGTTATTTTCTGGCAAGGATGTGCTCAGTAAATGGAAAGCCTTCAAAGACGAAATTTTGAGAGTACAGAGTTTGTATGTTCCTGTCAGGATTAAAGGCAAAGGTAACAAGCAGAGGGAAACTTGGTTTTCAAGGGATATTAGTGAGCTGGTTAAGAAAAAGAGAGAGGTGTATAGCAGGTATAGGTAACTAGGAACGGAAGAGGTGCTTGAAGAGTATAGTAAATGTAGGAAAATACTAAAAAAAGAAATCAAGAAGGCAAAAAGAAGACATGAAGCTGCTTTGGCAGATAATGTGAAGGTAAACCCAAAGGGTTTCTACAGGTATATTAAGAGCAAAAGAATAGTAAGAGACAGAATTGGTCCGCTAGAAGATCAGAGTGGTCGTATATGTGTGGAGCTTCAGGAGATGAGGGAGGTCTTAAACGTTTTTTTTGCATCAGTATTTACTCAGGAAACTGGCATCGTGGATATGGAAGGAAAGGAAAGAAGCACTGGTGTCATGGAGCATATAGAGATTAAAAAGGAGGAGGTACTTGATGCTTTACAGCGAATAAAGGTAGATAAATCCCCAGGGCCTGACAAGATATTTCCTCGGACCTTGAGAGAGACCAGTGTAGAAATTGCAGGGGCCCTGGCAGATATATTTAAAATGTCCTTTGCCACGGGTTCGGAGCCAGAGGACTGGAGGATAGCTCATGTTGTTCCATTGTTTAAGAAAGGATCGCAGAGTAAACCAGGTAATTACAGATAAGTGAGTCTGACATCAGTAGTGGGTAAGTTATTGGAAAGTGTACTGAGAGATAGGACATATAAGTATTTGGACAGCCAAGGGTTGGTTAAGGATAGTCAGCATGGCTTTGTGCGTGGTTGATCGTGTTTAACGAATCTTGTGGAGTTTCTTGAGGAGGTCACTGAGAAAGTAGATGAAGGTAAGGCTGTGGATGTTGTCTACATGGACTTCAGTAAGGACTTTGACAAGGTTCCACATGGGAGATTAGTTCAGAAGGTTCAGTCAATGGGTATCCCTGGAAAGGTTGTAAACTGGATTCGAAATTTGCTGAGCTGGAGAAGACAGAGAGTGGTTGTGGATGGTTGTTTCTCAGATTGGAGGCCTGTGACTAGTGGTGTGCCTCAGGGATCTGTGTTGGGGCCATTGCTGCTTGTTGTATATATCAATAATCTGCAAGATAATGTGGTAAATTAGATTAGTAAATCTGCGGATGACACTAAGATTGGAGGTGTAATCGACAGTGAGGAAAGCTTTCAAAGCTTGCAGAGGGATCTGGACCAAATGGAAAAATGGTCCAGAAAATGGCAGATGGAATTTAATGAGACAAGTGTGAGGTGTCGCATTTTGGAAGGACAAAACAAGGGAGGACATACACAGTAAATCGTAGGGCACTAAGGAATGCGGAGGAACAAAAGGATCTGGTTGCTTAGATACATAATTCCCTGAAAGTAGAGTCACAGGTAGACAGGGTTGTAAAAAAGGCTTTTGGCATCCTGGCATTTATAGATAAAAGTATTGAGTGGAGGAGTTGGAATGTTTTGGTGAGGTTGTATAAGTCATTGGTGAGACCAAATTTAGAATATTGTGTGCAGTTCTGGTCGCCGAACTACAGGAAGGATGTCAGTGAGATTGAAAGAGTGCAGAGGAGATTTACTAGAATGTTGCAGTGTCTTCAGGGTTGAGTTACAGGGAAAGACTGAGCATGTTAGGACTTTATTCCTTGGAGCGGAGGAGAATGAGGGGAGACATGATAGAGGTTTACAAAATGATGAGGGGCATAGACAGAGATAATGCAAGTAGGCTCTTTCCACCTAGAGGAGGAGAGATAAGTGCGAAAGGACTCGGCTTTATGGTGAAAGGGGAAAGGTTTAGGTGGAACATTAGAGGGAACGTATTCACTTAAAGAGTGCTGGGAGTGTGGAATGGTCTGCCATCTTATGTGGTAAATGTGGGCTCGCTCTTTACTTTTAAGAGTAAATTGGATAGATACATGGACGAGAGAGGTCTGGAGGGGTAAGGGCTGGGGGCCGGTAAATGGGACTAGCAGAATAATGTTTCGGCACAGACGAGAAGGAACGAATGGCCTGTTTTCTGTGTTGTAGTTTTCTATGGTTCTATGAAGCATTCCCTAGCTGTGCCGATTCGCCCTGGTATCTTGATCGCTTCCAAAATACAATTGGAAAACAATCCAGGAAACAATAAAAAGAAAGGAAAGTGAGAAGCATCTGTAATGAGAACAGAAATCCTGCGTGAACTGCACAGGACATCAACTGCTTCAGAGCAGGAGATATATTTTCTACTGGTGCAACGTGTGACTGGTACTGGATCAGGGTGACCATTGACAATCACCCACGTCCATTCTGAACTGGTCCACGCAGTCCATGCCCCTGTTTATGTCACGTTCAGTGATCCAGTGCACGAAGAGACACGTCAGTTTAATCCGAAACGAGGGCTTCAAGGCAAACATGCAGTCCAACCCAGTAATGGCTGATGTCCGTCATATCATATGGCAATGAGAAAAGAGTAACGTGTAATGTTTTCTGTTCATTTGTCCGATAAGAGCAAGAAGCTGCGGCGTGTTAACAGACCGGTACCGAAAGGAGGTGCTGGGGACTCGAATCTCCGCATTGTGTGACCAACTGGATATTACAGATGCACAGTTGAAGGTAATTTATAGCACAAACGACCGATTTACTAACTTACGTGGGATCCCGAGGAGAGCCAGGATTGGATAGAATATCTTCTCGATACCATAAATGACAGCAATCATCTCTAAATCATGGGACACCTTCCAGCTTTAGTGGAGATGATTGAAGTCAATATCGGAGATAATTCAGTGGCGGAACATGGAAAGGATTCCCATATTCATAGGAAAGGGGAACCTCACCAGTGGGATATTTGGAACTCATTAACCTGATCTCGTTCACAGTCACTTAACAAACGAATTCGAATTAATTTCTTTGAGCCGGGAATATTTATGACATAATCTAAAGAGACACCGGTGAACCGCCCTCTGACCTTAATAGCATTGAGTTCACCACATGGTCGAGGAACAATGTTCACCCAACGTCTGTCTTAACCGCTTGTCATCTGGATTACCTCAAATTGCCCAATTAATTTGGCCTCTCCGTTTGTATCTCGCTGTCTAATATGCGAAGTTTATCACGACTCTGACACAAATTTCTGCTCAAAACACCTCCTTGTTTATCCATTGCATTTCACCCTAAGACCCAGACAGCATGGGTGTTTCAAATGGGCCAACTAACGCAGGAAGCAATTGTTCTTTCGTTTCTCTCTAATTTAATCTTTTATCTATTTATTTGATATTCATCTGGAAGACTCCCTTAACATGGGCAATGAGGAGAAGTAGTTCTTCGTTCATGTTTCATTGTTTAAAAGATTATCGTTGAATTGAACATGAAATTTCTATTTTATATAAATATATAATTATATATAAACATAGAAAGTTCTATGGTTCTATGGTTCTATGAAGGGTACAGCACCACCTCACCGACTAACGATGTTCTGTCTGCTTCAAATGGACACCTCGATTTGTCCACAGTAGAAACTCTCGCTCTGCCGTCAATGATACGCAGAATGACCCAAAGTGTCACGGACCTTGCACTCGTTCGGTAGTTGCCCTGCGCCTACTCCCTCAACATAATCCAGGGCCCTGTACAGTTAGGGCAGGTGAATCAGACATGAACATTCATCTCCTCCAAATTTGCGTTTTGCACCAGTATTCTCGATGTGATCTCTTTAACATCGGCGAGACCAAACGCAGATGAAGCTACCGGCTTACCGAGCACCTGCCCTCCCTCCGCCATGGCCGACTGGAGCTCCCCATTGACTCCCCGTTCCCACTCCGATATACGTGTCCTGGGCCTCTTGTACTTGCAAATTGAGGCTAAGTGCAAACTTGAGGAACACCCCATATTCTGCCCAGGTAGTCCACAACCCGTTGGCATCAACACTAGATTGTCCAGTCTCAGGTAACCTGCTCTCCATTTGCCCCTTTACTCTCTCCTCCTGACCTCCCCAGTGTCTACCACACCCAACCCAGACCCGATCATCCGATCTTTGCTCTCCTCCCCTCCCCCATCTGTTCATCACCCACGCACTCCTTTAACTGGATCCCCTCCTCCTATAGTTTACATTTGTCCACTCATTTGCTTCCGATTCTCCAACTTCCTCTCCTATCAGATTCCGTCATCTGCAGCCTTTGTTTCCTCCACCCATCACATCTCAGCCTCTTTCGCTATTTGCACCCTTCTCCCTCCATCTGCCTATCACCTCCTCACCTGGATTCACCAATTGCTTGCCCGCCCTTGCTGCACCCCTTCAGTTTTTTTAAAGCAGTTGCAAAGCAAATATTCTTGTGTACAAACCAGAAGAAGAAGAAACAACTGACACTGAATCTCCTGTGTTCACAGGAATCTGGAACAAGGGAGCGAATTTCTTCCCTTCCCTGACGTGCAAGAGATAAGAATCAGCCTCAAACTTCTTTCTTCATTCAATGAATCATTCAGTCCTGGGAAGGTTCCGATACCAGGTTCCAGATAAATCTTGAGGACCGAGGTGGAAGGGATAGGTTGAGGGATTTCTCCTGCGCTTTATGAGCACTTCGACCAAGATGTCTTTCGGTGCATTTTGCTCAGGTGCGTTGTACTTCTGAGGCAAATAAATTACACAAGTCAGATACCGTTGCAAACGGAGTTCTAGCACATGGAACAGTGCAGCACAGCAACAGGCACATCGGCCCAGAATGTTGTGCTGAAATAATTAAATTAACAATCAAATGCCCCATTGAAGTTAACACCTCTGCCCACACAATGTCCATTTCCTTCCATTGCCCGCACATTCTTGTGCTTAGCTGAGAGCCGCTTGAACGTCCCTGTCGTATTTAACTCCAACATCACCCTTGGCAACGCATTTCAGACACCCACCATATCTGTGTAAAAGGCTTACCCGCAAATACACTTTGAATTTAACCACTTCTCACTTTCAATGCATGCCCTCTGGTATTCGACAGTTCAAACCTTGAAATTGATACTCAATGTCTTCTCTGTCTGTGCCTCTCATAACCTTGTAAACCGCTGTAAGATCTCCCGTCGGCCTGCAAGTTCATCCCACCTCTCCTCAAAGCACATGTGCTCTAATCCAGGCAGCAGCCTGGTAAACAACTTCTTCACCCTCTTCACATCCTCAACATCCTGAGGGGAACAGAACTGAATGCAATTCTACATGTGACGCCTACCAGAGTCCTATCAACACATTCCCACATTGTTGATCACGAAATTGCTAACTTAAGCACAACCGATCTGTATCCAATCCCGTAAACTATCCATTATGAGTGGGCAGTCAGATATGTCTTCGCTGGCCTTCCGGAGTTCATATGTCTCTCCTATTCACGAATGTTGTTCTCCCAACTAGGGAAGTGCCCCTGCTATCTTGTCCCTTTGTATGGAACCTTCAGAGTTAGACTTCACTGGTATATCTGGCTGCTGACCAGGTAAGCACTGCTAACGGCAAAATGGAGTTATCTCTGACCATAGCGCAGGGTTATCGATGACCATCAGAAGGAGTTATCGCTGACCACCAGACGAGAGTATCGTTGACAACTCGGCGGCGGTATCGCTGACCACGAGGCGGAGTTATTGCTGACCTCCAGCTGAAGTTATAGCAGACCCCTAGGTGGCTTTATCACTGACGACTTGGTGGAATTATTGCTCTCCTGGATTGTTGATGGGGTTTCGTTGTAACCCTGTTGTGTCTTTTCAGAAGCTTCTCTTGCCTTGACTAATTGGATGGCAAGGTGGACACTGCTGGTCACTTCAAAGGACAACGAGTTTGGAGGAAGTCGTTGAGCTGGGAACCTGAGACTCTCTTAATTCTGCCTCTCTATTTTTTCTCTTCCTGGGCTGATACATTTCGAATATTTAAGCACTGAACAATGGGCCTGCATGTGGTAAGTAACGCCTATTCTTGCCACAGTAGCATTTACCTGGTAGCTCATACTGAATGTCTGACTCAGCTAATTTTGTTGATTTGGATCTTCCACCCTTCGATGATCAGCTTGGCCATTCGTGCCATGGTTCCCAGCTCCCTGTTATAAGTAGCTGCTTGTCCACACCAACTGCAATTAGCTGCACTTTACACAGACGAAGAAGGATCATCTGAAACAACTTCCACGGTGAGTCACTTCTTCTCTTCCGATCAGCGATATCCCCCTATTCAGCCCAACATTTCCCTTCTTTCACTCAAAAATGTGGAGGAAAAAACTGCCATTTGAGCGACTGCCCATCAACCAGCCGAAACATCCACTCGCTCCAGCCCCAGCGCGCCGTGGCTGCAGTGCGAGACATTCAGTCACCTGTGTCAACACGATGACTGTTTCGTGGATTTAGGAACATCCCATGGATTTAAAGTTCGGTAAATACTCGCTGCTTCGGTGTTCCGATGATAGACTCAATATCCAAGCAAACAAATGTTGTCAACATTGGTGACGTCAAATCCAATATTTGCCCTTTTGTTCACAGCTCGTTTATTTTATCACATGACTGGATAGACATGTGCGAACATCTCTCACAAGTCTGTATCTGGGGCATAAAACGTTCTTCCCGGTTTTACCACTGAGTGTGTAGTGTCCATATACAGAGGCTTCCCGCAGAGGAAATATTTTCTATCTTTAGCGCGGTGAATGGTATTATTGCTGTAAAGTCCTCGGACTTTAAATAGAAATGCAAAGTGAACTTCCTTTAACTACAACATGGTTTAATTTGTCATCGACTCATAAGTCCGTTCAGGATCCGTTTATCAAACAACATATCAGCCCTGCTGTGCGGTACTCAGTGCTTCACCTTGTTCGATTAGCTCTCCTTTCTTCGAATTACATTGCGGACAGATTTCTGGAAAGGCAAATATTCAATGACATTTGAAGACTTCCGGATAGATTATGTACCTCCTTGTTCTTTTATTTCCTGTTTTCTTCCAAATTTCTCAGCTTCACTTTGAAAATATTTTTCAGGTTAAACTTCACTGAATCCAAAGTAAAATTCTTCATATTTTCCTCTGCCTGCGTTGTGTGTTTCATTTCCACCTGGATATGTGATATCAATTGGAGCTCTATGCGGAAACTGCGCTGGTGAATTGGTTAACGTCTTGGGTTTAAAGTTCAGTGAGGTTTCCTCACGCTAGTTCGAACCCAGCTCGCTGCAGGCTTGCGGTGAAAGTGAATTTTCGCACCGAAGACGGCAGCTGAAAATCATCCGCTTTCGTTGGTAAACAGAGTGCCTTCCGCTTTCTACTGACGTGTTATAGATTCCATGACAAGCAACATGGCCTTCGGGACGACGTTGATATCTGCAGATGTTCACCAGGTCAAGCAACATCCATGAAGGTGAATCATCGTAAACTTTTCTGGTCAGTGACTTCCCGCGAACAATGAATTCCTGCTGAGAAAGGAAAGGGATCAAGGTTATTTTAACGATGTTACCAGACTTCCTTTGACGCAAAACATGCAATTGTTTTCTTGAAGTGGTGCCGACGGGGTAAGGAGGATCCGGTTTCAATAGACGAGAAGATGATTGATTTGGTCTGTCCCGGGTGAAGTCTGAACTGCTTCAGCTGTCCGCAGATGGAGTAAAGACCTTGTCATGGCGCATTTATATGTTCTAAAATTTCCTTGTTGTATTTCACGGGCATAGTACTTTGCATTTGGGATACCATTTCAAGAAAACAATTGATTTTGTTTGCGTCAAAGAAAGTCGGGGACACTTCTATTTATACACTGACTAAGTTTTCTCATCATAACCTTTGATGCCCTGGCTACTCAGATACCTATCAAGCTCTGCCTTAAATACGCCCAATGACTTTGCCTCCACAGCCGCCCGTGGCAACAAATTCCACAGATTCACCACTCTCTGGCGAAAGAAATTTCTGCGCATCTCTGTTCTGAATGGGCGCTCTCAATCCTGAAGTCGTGCCATCTTGTAGTAGACTCCCTTACCATGAGAAACAACATTTTCACTTCTACTCTGCCCAGGCCTTTTAACATTCGAAATGTTTCTCTGAGGATCCCTCATTCCTCTGAACTCCAAGGAGTACAGCCAATGAGCCGTCAATCATTCCTCATATGTTGGGAGTAAGGTGCTGACAGCGTTTGAGTAAAAAAGTTTGAAGGAGAGGCATAAGTGCAAAGGAAACGGCCGATGAACTTATACCTATATATGTAGGTATAAGTGCATAGGCCGGAGAAATAGATAGTCGGAAGAAAGAAAATGCAACAGTTGAATGTTTTGCAGACACCTCAACTCTGGGTTGGACTGTGAAATGCGAGGTGGATTCACGGGGGATTCCAGCCTATCTGGACAAGTTGACTGAGTTGGGAAATAGGATGTTTTTTTTTTATACCGAGTTTACGGTGAGGAGTGACGAAAATAAGCAGCAGTGAATATGAGCAAACATCTTTTCACAGAGAGAGGAAAAACGGAAGAATTCATCGTGCCTCCATAACCACGTCCAACAGCAGCAAACTACCAAAAACAATGTGCAAGTCAGGAGGCCAGACGAACCGCCATCCAAACCTGACGGGTCAAAGGCCGAATCACACATTGAAGAGTTCTTTCTGGAATTCTAGCTGATTAAAGATGGGGTGGAGGTATACCGCAATATTTTAAAATTGCCTCCATGGAATAGTATGACTGTCATCTCAATATGTTCGAACCGCCGTTATATTTTAACACAAACCTGGGATGCATTGCCAATGCTCTTCCATTTCGATTAGGTTATTGGATGCAGAGCAGAATCATTTGCTTATTTTTTACATGAAAATACAGGTGCACAAAATTCGTGTAAAGTCGTTTCTCAGTGGTCTGAAATAAACGAAGACGTTTTAGTCAGCGAATAATTGGGTTCCAAATGAGTCAGACAGCAATGAGGGAGAATCAAACCCAGCGTTCATATTGGATCCGTATCAGTCTCTGAGAAGAAATATAAAATGAATGTACATTCTGGGGCGATGTGCTCCAGGCAATGGATTGGGTCTCGCTGGGTTAGTTTCACACTGAGCCGGTACATAAAGGCAAAATGGATTCTTTCTTGCTGGAGCCATTTTGTGATTTTGTGTTGTTAAGTGGAGGGAGTTTCCTGACAAGAAAAGAAACGTTTCAGCTTCAATAGTTGGATCTATCAACAGAACGCAAGTGCAATAAAAACTTGTATATTTACAAAGAGCAACATCGGTCACTGGTGGATGGTCCCTGAGGAAAATATGGTCGCGAGTCTTCCGTCAGAACAGAAGATGATCGCTGGTTCACAAGAGATAAATACACCTGTTGGCGAAAGAATGATGGAACGTCAGAGATCCCAAACTACCCCGAAGTGGGAGGAGTTCATGGCATTCATTAAAAAAAAAGAATAAGCAAACATCAACTTGACTCAGTGCCACGTAATGCTGACTTGGATCTGCCTCAATGCGAAATCAGGTCCTGCCACATGAAACTGAAGCCACTTAAATCTCCTTTGAATTGGAGGTAATGTTGTACATCCAATGTCCCTGAGCCACAATTTGACAATGTCCCCAAGGTTCTGCTTTGCCCGACCAGAGTGCTGATGTACCACACATTTCCAAGATATACTTGCATCTAATGGCGGCAATGACATTTGTGAATCCGAACTGCTCTCCATCAAAAGGCACCGTTTTCTTCCATCGGGATTTAACAGACGAAGCCATACAAGATCACGAAGAAGTCAACTCCATTTTTGAGCGTGTAAATTCCAACGGTGTTGCGTGATCGGGCTGAACAGAATATCTGTGTGATATGCATTAGTGTGGGCCAGAACACGCACAATTTCCATTCAGAAAGACAAAATTGATGAAGTGCACGCTCATCGCAAAGGGAAACATACATTGACAGTTTTGAAACCAAAAAAACTCTTGCGGGAACAGTTGATCTAACAATGTCATGATGTCACGAGAAAGGTGTGAACGTACTGAGCTGTCGCGAAAGGCTGTCGGCACAAACAGCTCGCAGAAAATCATAAATGTAGTCATTTTTGTTATTGGTGGGAATGACTTTTTCCGGTGTTTCTTTTTTTCATTCAGTCGATTCAAGAGCACGCACACGGCACACTGAGAGCCTTAGAAAATAGAATGGGCAACACAATGGATATTTGTGTCAAAAATGTATCGACAACCGGAACAAAAGTTCGTTTACATCCCTCAGCGTTGGCATCGCCGGGTTCTGCACTTCTACCATGCACAAGTTGAGACCACTATGGCTGCTCTCCACTGATCAGAGGGCAAAGGACAGCAGGCGTCTGGGAAAACCACCACATGGACATCCTCCTCCAAGTTGTAAGCTGATCTTTTGGGAAATATTCCGTACATATATGTTTCCATATGACGTAAATGGAGGACATTGTATCTGTCTAATCAGACCCGGAGCAAAGAGCATCCTTCCGACAGTGAATATTCCCTGACATGTATCTCCCGATATTCCACACAGACAGAACCGGATGACAAGATTGAACCCGCGTCCATGGGACTGTGAGCTAACAGCCCCACTCATTAAAAACGAAGCACACAGCAAAGATATATCCGTTGAACGGAAAACGACCGTTTCAGGACTCGAACCTGCACTCTTCTGATTGTTCCGATGTTTCTTTTCCGGAATCAGACGCCTTCTCCATTAGGGCACACGGCCGACAGCACACGAAACCACTGAAAGCAATTGTCACCACGACCATACACACATTACTGTTATTTCCTCTGTCGGCTCCTTCACATATATATCCTGCAACTCTCTCTCTGACATCACGTGGGGTAACCACCGCCAGATTTATTGCAGTGGTTCGTGAAGACGGCTCGCCAGCACCTTCCCATTCGCAGTCACTTGTGGACAATGGATGCAGGCCTTGCAAGGTGCAAACAGCACAGTCTTGGAAAGTGATTCACACAGCTAATCAGCAAAGGAAACCTTGGATGTCGCAAGAGTTGGTGAATGTAATCAAGAAGAAGTGAAAAGAAACCAATGCCGGTTTGGGAAACCAACATTAAACGGAGCAGCTGAAGGTTATAGAGAAGCTGGAAACGAACTCAAGAGGGGAATTAGGAGAGCCAGGAGGGGCCCTGAAAAGTTCTTGGCACGTTGTATTAAGGATAATCCAAAAGGATTTCATACATAGATCGAGAACAAGAGGATAACTTAAAGAAAAAGAAGGGATTATGTGCTTGGCGGCCGAGGATGAGACGAGGTCCAAAATGAGAACATGACGTCGGTATTTACAAAGGATAATGAGATTAGTTTAAAGCGTGCAATATGATGGCGCATTTTGAGAAGAAGAAAGAGGTATTGTTGTGTCTCTTAAAGAATATTCAGGTGGATGTCCCCAGGGCCTGAGGGGTTATACCCCAGGATATTGAGAAAGTACCGCTGCCGACGGTATCAATTGCACGGAGGGTGAGATAGAATATGGCAGAGCCTCGCCCTGAAACTGCCCTGATATTGTTTCACAGATCAATATCACCTCCCCGCCCCGTCCGTTCCCCCGTGACATCCTTCCACCATGTTCTCCTCCGGACGTCAGGAAAATGCCGGGATTTCTCGAGTGACTTCAGGCAAACACTTTCATTTCATGATCAGAACCTTGAAGTCTGATACTGGAACTATTTCCCTCAAGGAGTTCATCCTCCGTGTACAAAGAGTGCTGCATGTAAAGGTACTTAAAATATCCGTTATTTTGATAGATCTGTAAGCTCCCCCAATTACCTTCACCCGTTTTCCCAATGAATCTTCCACTCCTCTCCCCAACTGCACCTTCCCAAATTGATTAAATGTTTGCAGACTTTCTGCTACAACCTCTAACAGAATCTGCCGGACACCCACTCTCCCTGTGAAGACATTTCAATCCTCCCATGTCCGCTGCCTTTCGTTTACTCTTGCAATCTCTGCATTTTATAATTTGGCAACGTCGAGCTCTGGAAATGCAGTTATTACTCTCACAACTTTTTATAATGTTATTATTACCCTGACATCGTTGCGTAAGCTATTCGTTCGTGACACATGTGGTGTCTGTCCAGGGTGAATCCTTGTCGAGCGGAGAACAATGTGGAATTAGCGCAGGATTGGTGTGGGTGGGGTGGCGAGGGCACTGTGGGACAAAGTGTCTGTGTTATCTCAGTCAACGCAACCTGCGGCACAGTGTCTGTATGAATTAGAATCTCCTTATTTTGGCCATACACCAATCAAACAAGTTTCTCTCTCTCTCCATCCCTGTGAATCCATGAATCACTTATGCTTTGCTAACCCTGCTTTGATGATGTCCATGCACTATCACCAAATTGTGAACGTCTGACCCCAGCTGCCTCAGTTCCTACCCCCAGAAGTATGTGTCATTTGGTCTCTGTTTTCTCCGCTCGATTCCTCTTCCTCCTGCCCCGCCCCTGCTCTGCGATTTCTGCCGGTCTCACACTGCATCCGATTGTCAGCGCCCACGGGGTTGACAAGAAGTTCCATTCTCCGCCACCCACCATGTGTGTTTGTTTCCAATTTTACCCGCCCTTTCAGAAAAAGTAACAGAACATATTGGAAAACGGATCGGGCAGCTGGGCTGAGTCTCCCTCCACTCAGGGGAGAAAATGTCCTCCAGCTCTCCGTGTCCTCTCCTTGGGCCACCTTCCGATCGATGTGACCCCTGCCGTATTCGTTGCACTGGCCTCGCTATTGCGAAGCAACTGTGTAGATGCGACTTCGACAAATATTTTGGTTGAAATGGATGAGGTGAGGTACCCGCTGCTCCTTTATCCCGCATTACGGGAAAACTAATCATCTGGTTAATCAGACGCGATTTCTCAACATCCGATTAGTTTGTTCTTTTTGGTATCAACTTGTGCTAAACTTCTGAACACAGAATGTCACCCATCCATTTACAGGCACCTTTGTGCGGTCTCGCACATCAGCGATTTGGGCGCTGCTTTACCCGTTACATTTTACCCTCAAAACCCACATTATTCGCCATTCAGAATTTCCGTCCAGGCCCGTACAGTTTTGATTCTGTTCTCCTTGTTTTGACCACTACTTTCCCTCTTAGTCTACATCACGAGACCCGCACGGAAAACATGATTTGAAACCCGGAACACTTCAACCCCTCGCCTCCCGTCCCCCTGCACTGCTGCTGACGAATTCAAATCTGCTTGCACCGTTCGGACGACTCCAGCAGTTTCACCTTTCCCACTGAACTTCTGCTGATTTTAATTGTCCCCCATATGAATTGGCAATGACGTGATATTGTTCCGGATTAATGACCCATATTTCCCAATAACTTTCCTGTTTCTTCCCCAAGTGTGTTTTTTTCCATAAGGTTCTTATTCGTGCAGCCACAGACATCTCTGTGTGGCTGACGCTCTCGTTCACATTTGATTGACATGTGATGATTTATTGCCACAAGTTGAGGAGTAAATATTGCACCGACAAAAGTGTAACCAGACTTATAAGGACAGTAATCACGCTGTTTAGTTGTAAAAACATCCCATGGTACGTTGCTTAACCCTTTATTTATTGAACATAAGGTACCATGGGGCTGCGATACAAAGTCAGTTTCCACAACTAAACCCGCATGGGTGGCATTCGGCTGGATTCACCGCTTTTTCCTCAGCTCCTAATGTTCTTGATATCACTGCTCGACGCTCTGACAGTAGGTCACATTTTAGCGACCAGTAGAGTTCACAAGAGTGTGAGAGGCAGCAAGAATCATGTGAATTACAATGACGCCGAGATGGAAAACCAATGCAAGTCCATCATCTTCCTCTTTGCAATATCCGGCAACTTCATGCTGCATTGGATGACGTGTTTCGTATTTTTCATGTCAATCCCAATTAAAAGGCGTTATTATTCAACTGGTTTCTACGGCCCGTTGTTGATCGCAGACTGAAGCCGGAACATGCTCTTGATTCTGATCTGTTGCACAAACACTTGTATTTATGCAGTGAATCAGTCCAAGTTCAGACAGGAGCTGATGAATGTGGTCAAACATCCGCTTAGAACAATGAGTAGGTCAAGAAAAGAAATAATGTCGGAATTCCGAGCATTAGGTCCCAACAGCATTTCATTTCCCACTTCACCTGAGTCCAGCGATTTTTTGGTCTGCTTCAGAATCATCTTTCGGCAGCATCCGGAAATCTTGCGCAGTTCTGTGTTTTAAGTGAGTGAAAAAGATCAAAGAATTCGACTCAGATGACTGAAAGCGGACCAGGTTATGGAGTTAAAAAGTTTCCTTGCACACAGGTACATTCAAAACCTTTGGATGAATTGAACATCCAACGTTAGGTTCTAATCTACCATAAGTCAATTGAGGAATTGGTGTTACAGTGTGAAAAGAAACACTTATAAATTTTGGACAGGAGGAGAATACAAACCATCTGCGGATCAATTCCGAGCAATGAAGCACCGATTCTGATCAAGGTCACATGTTCAATTCCCTTTCTTCTTATTGCCGGCGACCTCGCCTCTAGCAGCAGCGCAAGGGTCATTTATTTTCGAACTTTGGGAATAACGTTTCTCGTCGTGAATTCACTCTTTGTCTGTGGACAGTGGTTTCCAGCCGCGCGTCCAACGGATGGATGGCCGATGGATGTTGTTTCCAACGGCAAATATCTTGGTCTTGTCTATTATAACTGCAGATCAATGGGAAAGTGCCAGGGACATTTCTGTCAACACTGACGTTTCCAGCTGTGAGATTTAAATGTCGTTCTGAACGTGGTTCTTCCTGCAAGGACTTCCCCGAACATGCATGTGACCAGCTATTTTTTTAATTGGCGAATCTCTTGCGCCATTTGTTCAGCAGCCAGTTCTGTTGGACACGCCCTTCAATGGTGTACTACTTGCGTTCTCTGTCGCTAATTGAGGCCCTACCTGCAAACGGATGTGTCGAGAACATGGATTGCTCATTGAAACAGGCCGTATTCTGAATGGGCAGGAGCACGGATGCTTTATGACGGAGATGCAGACAGTTTGTGATCGAATATCAGAGAAAGACGAATAATAAGTTCCATGAGAGTCGTCAGCCGATTTCCAACACCTCTCGCTTTTGTCGGAAACTCAGTAAGGGAGGAAAGGTTGGTTGAGATTCCCAACAACAAGATTATTTCTATTAAACTGTTGGAGATTTCCGCGTGGTCCTGGGGACAAATAGGAACGTGTTTGTTGCAGAACGGAATGAAAGTTTCTCCTACCGCCTGGTACAAAACAATGCTCACCTGCTTCCAGATCTCCAGCAGCTGAATCTGACGGAAGAGCGGGTAATTATGAAGTTTCCTGGGGCGATCATCCAGCAACCTCGGGGTCCAGTGACCTGGACCCTACAGCAGGATTATTTAATGTGAACCAGCAGTCCCGCTTCCGAACAGCACAGATCTCAATGACAAACTGAAGGCCACATTGGCCATTCGGTACTGTTGACCAGGTCTTGGAATTGGTCGTCGATGTGAGATGAGACAGCTCTTCAATGGACGAAGAAGAACTGAGACCGAGTAATTTTGAGTGGGATTAGATTGCAATGACTGGGTGACAAATGGTTGAAATGAGTTTGGTGTAGATTGGGATTTGATGGACGGCACGGTCACGGTGGGCGGAATAATATATCCGTGTGATCCCGCTCCATGGAACATAAACAGCGTGGAATCGTGTGGTCAAGAGATTTTCCAGTTAAGCTTCCTGCACCATCCCTTCAAAGACCATCAGGTCCCATACATTCCGGTTTCAAAAGAGGAAAATGCTGTCTGTACAGTTATGTCACTCATATTGGGGCCAGAGTCAGAATGTTTTGTCGTTAAAAAGGCTTGTCTGGTGAATTGGAACTGTCTAGATCAAGAAGCCACTGTCTGAAGATGAAGGCTGGACCAGTCAGAGGAGACGAGGAGAATTGTCTTCAACCACAGGAAGAGTATCTTTGGAATTTTACGCCTGAAAACCGATGAGTCTCACTCGCTGAACATAATTTCGACAATGATGGAATTACAGTGGACATTAAACGAATTGCAAATGTGAGTTTACTGTAGCCAAGTGGTCCTGAAATAATGTCTTGGCCATCGTTCTGTGACTGGTGGAGCTCCTGTCTGCTGGTAGATTTATTTTATACTTATTTTAAGCAAAGAGTGAAGATCTGCCTGCACAAGCTCATCAAATTCCACAGGGAACAGTGGAAGTAAACTGCAATGCAGTATTATCACATTCTCCCGACGACCGTCAGGTATTGAACGAATTTGCTCTGCATGTCAAATGCAGAGTCAAACTTCTGCAGTTTTCATTCACCTTCTCCACGACAGGAACAGCGTGAGTCTGAAAAGAGAAAGACTTGCAGGTCAGTAGAATCCCTGCGTTCTCAGGTGTGGTGAAGTGCGGTTTGATTCATGATTCTCTCCCGACACTGTTTCAGCAAAGACTCCCAGTACTGCACAGCCCGTTTCTAGCCTCAGGACCTCCCTGAATGGGTCAGTCTCGTAATCAGGTTCATTATCACTGACATATGTCGTGAAATGCGTTGTTTTGCGGCAGCAGTACAGTGCAAAACAAAAGGACAGAACAATTCCGAGAAGTTTCAAAAAATAAATCAACAGTGCCAAAGGTTCATGGGTTCATGGTCCGTTCAGAAATCATTCACCACCTTCAGAGAACACGGTCATGGGCTATTATTCCATTTACTCTGCGTGCCACAGCTTCTACCACTGACGATCCACATGAGAGCGTCTGAACTTCGGACACACTGATCCCACGGAAAAACGAATTTGAAATTGTAATCATTGCGGTGACGTTCATTCCCCAGAGAACGGTCCATTCGTCAGGCAGCAGGGAAATAGAATTCAGTACTTTGCTGCCAGAAAAATGACGCAGCCTGTTTGCAGTAAAAGTTTATCTCGGGGGAACCTGGAAAAGTGGAGACGGGAGTCGCCGTCACGAGCTCTCCGACTGTTCATGTGTGCAATATCTGGAATAGTTGGGGCTAGTAAATGAGGTGGACAGAACGACGTGGGAGCGGCGTGATATAATTTCATGAAGGGTAACTTTTATTTTAAAATCTAGCGGCAGTGATAGGTCAGGAGGACGAGAGGTGTTCAGTGCCCGAAGGACTGATGGTGCAAGCCAACACTACCGGCAGTAAAACAGGAAATGGATACGAAGGATGAGTTAGTGGCTGAATTACATTCCGGAGTGGGGTTCGAAGCCAAGTCTCCGCGACATGAGCCAAGCAACTGAGATCACTTGGTCACGCTAATGGCCAATGTCACCGTTCTGTGCTGGTGACGACGCTAACGTAAATCCAAAAATCAATCCTCATTATCTGTCTTCGGGAAAGAGCAAATCTGACTCAAAAGGTTTTACTTGCATTTCTTACCCTAGAAAGTGATTCTGAATATTTACTGAAATGCCACAAATCCAGTGAAATAGCAGGACATTGGCTGCGTTCAGCGCAGTTTATTTTGTCGCCAGAGCTGGAAGGTGAGGATGAAACAATGTGGGATTCTCAGCTTTATTTAAATCTGTTTCCTGTCGATAAGAATATAATTCTCAGTTACCATCCTGGACACTGTGAAATCCCCAGGATCTCCGTCCACAGATCCCTGCCACACCAGGCACAGACTCTATCAGTTAATTGAATTAACCTCTCTACATACACGACTTACGCAGAGGTTTCATCGGTATAAACAAATGCAAAGGCCTCGTGAAAAGTAAGGGGTGATTCCTAAGGAGGTCACGTGGATGGGATATGAATGACGTTTAGCAAGACTCTTTGTTTGGAAGAGGTGGTCCGTGTGCGAAACTGTAGGGCGAGACTGGGTGTGAGAGGACGCCGGGAATTTGAATCTGCTTCCTTTACAATTATGAAGACATTGCTTCAGTGAAAAGACAAAACCGAGAAATGCTGGCAATTCAGGTGACAGCTGTAGGAAAATCATCGCTTTTTCCAAGGTCAGTGGAACTGCATCCAATTCAGCAACACAATAGAACAGTTCAATGCTCAAAAATGATATGAACTCGTCCCCTGGTCGCTTCATGGATTTTAAGTTAAAATTACTTTAGAAATGATTTTTTTAACGGACAGAGAGAGAGACAGACAGGCAGACAGACAGACAGAGACCCAAGTGAGACTATAGATGCTGAGGCAACGCACATAAAATGCTGGAGGAAATCTGTGGGTCAGGCAGGGTTCTGGGTAGGGAAATGAATAGTCGACTTCCAGAGTTTGAATACAGTTTCGTGGTTGACTAACGCATCTCATACGGAGAGTCCTCTGTAGACCATTGGTCTCAAGAAAATTTCCTGCTTGAAACGTCACTGAGATATCACAAGATCGCGACATTGAAAATGACAAGATTTCTTTATCTGGGATTGACCATGCATCTGTGCGCGTACTGTTGAGGTTCAGATGATCAGGAAGTGATTTCGCGGAAATCAGGTGGGCTCCAGTTGTAAGACAGTGACCTTTCCGCCATTCCTCGTGGCATAACTTCGTAAATTGCTCCTTGCGACACAACCAGCCTGGAATTTCTCGAAGCACAAACAGAAAATGAGGGAAACACTCAGCAGTTGAGGTTGCCTCTGCAAAAAAAAACAGTCAACATTTCGAGACCGGGAAACTTCGTTAAAACAGAGGAAAAGAGAAATACAAGATGGTTTTCGGTACGATAGGAGCTCGCGAACTGTTATGAAGAACAAAGATGGACCCAAATCCAAAATCCACATCGCTGCTGCAGCCACCTGAACAGCACTGTTGGAATATAATCACCACACCGGCTCCAGCGGTTCTGTGCACAGGGCCGGCGCCACCTTCTAGTGATCGACAGTAATTACCGACCTTCTAACAACTCAATCTTGAAAACTGATGCAAAATGTAATTAAAGCTTCTCAACTGCAATTGTTAATATTATATGTATGTTTGCAAATAAATATTCCACCGTCTTCTTTAATGCTTCGACACATTCTTTTTTACAGCGCATAAATATTTCTCCGGAATAGAAAGGCAAAAGTTAATACTTCAAAGGTGAGAATATTTGGCTGATAAATCCTCCCTAGAGCGAACAAGCAATGGGAGTTTTCCCATATCTCTGCAACCCTGTTCTCAAAGTTTTGCGCCAACATATTGTAAAGGGGAAAAGACACGGCAGGAAGAAATGTTATGGCCAAGTGCTCTCCGCTGCCGACTGTTCTGTCACCAGTGACCTCCGAACTCAGTCACAGCGTTTGATGATGCATTATCAGAAACAGCAGCGTAATAAAGCGGGAATGAAGAACTCCTTCAGCTGCATTGGGCCAGGCCATTGTTTTCACATTGGATTAACGTTGAAACATCACATTACGGTTATAAATTGATGATTCTCACAGTGGTTCAGTGCAGAGTTGGAGCAGCATGGTGCCCCGTCTCCTTGCCTTGAACACTGCACAAAATATTCCAGTTACGGATTTGATTAGAGAATCGCGATGAGCAGGAAGGAGCTCGTTGGTCTAGGGGTATGATTCTCGCTTTGCGTTTGAATTTACGAGCATGCGAGAGGTCCTGGGTACAAATCCCGGACGAGCCCTCTGTTGAAAACATCACTTTACCATTTTGGACCTGGTGGTGAAGAAGTAGTTTGGCACATTTTCCTTCATCAATCAGAGTATCGACAGCAGAGATGGGATGTCATGTTACAGCTGCACCAGACGTTGGTGAGACCGCACTTGCAGTTTGGTTTCTCGTTTTCTTCTACTTTTTGTCTGTGATATTTCCTCTTTGCTAATCTAGATTAAATATAGGCATAAGCAAGTAAATTTAATTTGTTGCTTCATTGAACGTGGGAGACTACAGCAGAAGAACAGGCCATTCGTCCCACAATGTTGTGCGGAACTAATTAAAATAATTACAACTAATCACTCCTGTTGAACATTGTCCCTTTCCCTCCATTATCTGCACATTCATGTGTCAATCTAAGAGCCTCTTAAACGCCTCAATCGTCAGACACCAACCACTCACTGTCTAAAACACTTGCTCTGTATGGTCTCCTTTGAACTCCAGCACCCCACCCCCCAAGTTAAATGCATGCCATCCAGCCTTAGATATTTCGTTTCTGAAACAAAAATAATATACCAGCTGCCCACTTTATCAATCCCTCTCATAATGTGATAAACTTTTTGTTAGATTTCCCCTTCCCTTCCACTCCAGAAAGAGGGAAACCAGTTTGTCAAATCTCTCCTGGACAACTCTTGCCTCTGTTCCAGGCAGCATCCTGGTAAAACTCTACTGAGCCCTGTCCATAACCTACAGAGACTTCCTTCAATGGGGTGACATAATTGAATGCAATGCTCCAAATACGTTCCATCCAAAGTTTACTAAATCTGCAACATAACTTCCGGACTCTTGAATTCCATTTCACAACCTATAAATTCAAGCACACGCACGCCTTCCTTACCACCCTATCGACTTGTGCAGCAATTTCCAGGGAGTTGGTAATTACCTGGACCCCAAGCTACCTCTGGACAAGCTTCCTACGAGTTCTTTCGTTTCAATTTTTATTCAATACTCCTGTATCTCCATCCATCCTCACGGAATATCAGTCGCAGTTCTGTGCTTCATTAGATTATCTGTCCTTTCCGTCTTTTCACTAACAAATTTTGCGTCAGAACGCCAGTGTAAGGGATAAATTACAGGAAATTCCTCCAAGCAGAGATTGTCCAGAAGTTTCATTTGAAAAGGGAAAACGCTGTATTCAGTTCTGAATTTTACTTCCATCACGCGGAATTTGCTAGAATTCCAGAATTCTGACATCAGCGTGGAGGAGGCGGTGTCACAAACCAGCAACAAAAGAAACACACTGAGCATGATTCAGTGTTAAAAACTATTTTATTAATCACTACTTATGATAATACGTAAAATAAAAGTTTAAAAAAGATGTTAGTATGTTAGAATTCAAAAATATTAAACCTCGAACGTTAACCCCAAAACTAAACTCTTCGTGTGTGTGTGTGACAAAGTCCAAAACTCCCAGTTCCTGAATGGTTCTTAAAGTTCAGTTCCGCAAGCCATAAGGTGAACCATGAGCAAGGGCTTCTTCAACAACCACCGTTGTCTGAAGATAAGATGTAGATGTAGAAAAACATAGAGAGAGTACATACGAAATCCAAATGTTCCACGATGGAACCCAAACGACACTTCAGTGTTTACTCGGTAGTGACTTCCTCACCCCGCAAGCATCCGAACCGTGGTCGTCCACACACAAATACCTGTTTCCTTCTACAGGTCAGCAACAAAGTGAACTCCACCGGATTACTTCCAAATTCCATACATGGATTTCAGTGGCAAACACAGTTATTGTTTCTCATCCATCGATAGAGAAACACAAGCAGGCTGGTGTCTCTCTCCCTTCTCTCTCTCTCCTTCTTCTGACTTCTTCAACAACGTCATTACGTCCTTTATCTTCTATTGACGTAAGCACGCCCCACACACACATACACACACACTCTCTATCTTAAAGGGACTTTCACTGAGTCCGTAACAGCGGCAGTTTGCTTACGGTGACATCAAGCTGATAACCGCCCATAGGCTGCTCCCCTGAAATCTGCTGGTTCTGGAGAAGGTGTTCAGCCAGGCAGGTGCAGAAGCACAAGCGAATCTCACCAACCCCAAAGTAAAACCCAGGTACTTCACCAGATATTTGTGCCGTCTAATTGCTCGGAAAATGTTATTGACGACCCTGGTGCTGCAATAGAATAGGCAGTATGGGACCGGTTTTGTCGTTTCTTCAGTGGAAGAACAAACGAGAACGGACGAGACTTTGCTTTTGACAAATTGCGGTTTGCTTTTTGTAGATTTATCAATCTGCATTAAAGGGGTTGACAGTGCTGCAGCGCAATGGATAGCGTGTTGGACTTGAACTATTGTGTGCTCAAATAACTCAAAGATTCTGTGTTCGAGTCCCTCCAGAGTCTGTCCAAATAAGGTCAGAATTTGAGTGGCTGATGACGTCGCCTGAAGGCGAAGAATTTGGAAATCCAGGCCATGGCTTTCAATAATCGAATACCAACTCAGTTAGGGATAATTTTCTCTCAGAGTGGCCCAATCTGTGGGAATGTTTCGAGAAAATACGGCGGGCATTTTGTAAGAAAAACTCTTTTCGTCAAGACTGTACACATCTGTTCGCACACTTGAGAGCGGATGTGAATGCACCAGAGGGGGCTGAGACAAGAATCATTGACAATGGGTGGGATTTCATTCGCATGAGTAGTGTCAGCAGCCAGACATTTATGGCCACGTTCGTATCAACGGGATAAGCCGAGGACGGAATGAACTCCCGAATAGTGAACATGGGGAAATTGGCAGAAGTTACAAGAGCGGGAGTTTCTGGGCTCTAATCTCTGGATTGCTCAGGGTACCACATGCTGGTGAAGATGAGAAGAGAGAAACAAAGGACTGCAGATGCTGGAATGCAGATGAAAAAGAAACAAGATGCTGGAAGCACTCAGCAGGCAAGGCAGTACCCGTGGAGTAAAACAGACCGTCAACTTTTAGGGTCAGGAGGCTTCTTCAGGACACTTCTTCAGAACAGTCCAGAGGAATGGTCGTGACCTGAATCATTAAGCGTTTGTTTTTCTCCTTGGATATGCCTGCCCTGCCGTTATGAGAAAGGCTGTTTTGGACTTAAAGATAGAGGTACCTCGACACACAGTATTTGTAATTCAAAAAGGAGAATTTTATTTACAAAGACAGAAGCGGGAACAGAATGAGAAGGAACAAATGAACACTCACACACTCGCACTCGGGTGATCGCGAAACGTGGGGGATTCGCATACACGCTCACACACACATACACACACAGACGCAACGAACTGGTGCAAATGATCAGGGAACGAATAAATACGTTGTCTGAACCCCCTGAATCTGGACCAATAACGGCTCTACACAACTGGGAATCTACTTAGGACGTTCCGAGACCCCTGTGGAAGTGACCCTCTCACCTTTGGTCTCGACCCCGGAAGCAATCGGAAAAACAGGGGGAGCTGCCCATGCGTCCCATCTTTTCTAGGGCCGTGGCTGGGTGGAGACCCCTCAGGTAATTCAAACAAGCCACTGATTCAGGATCAAGAACAAAGGTGGGTTACAAGCCAATCCTAAGGTGTGCTATTTAATAGGTGGGGCGGAGCCGGACCCTTGATTGACAGTGGTGTAGTTTCTGACCCGATAGACAATACTATCATCCGACCATGGGGGTCAGTAGTGCATTGTCATCTGACCGCTGGCCTTTCATACTATATTCCCCTCCTCGGAAGGTATACCACTTGCAAATCATGGGGACAGCTACAAATAAGATAACAGAAGTACGCGTCAGTGTTCGGTACCTAAGGGAAGGCAGAAGTGGTTCTAATAAGCTGGCATGCACAGCACAAAATGCAGACCACTATCATAACTAAAACGAGAGTGGTGGTCCAGTTGACGATAGTTGCCTACCATCCCCCCAGAGACCCAAACGGCCACCAATTTCCCCATGAGGTGTTTTGCTGGAGGAGCTGATCACTTGCCGTTTGAAATTTAGTTACCACGTCCCCAGTGTGATCAGCCAGGTCTGTGATAATGCTGGACGCATCTGGGATAAAGGTGCAACACTCCATTCCGCCCACTCACAGGTTCCAACTTCTGCAGCGAGTAGGTAGTCCAGGGCCATTTGGTCTGAAGGGCCATCAGCCTGACAGCAGCCAGCTCCGCCATCGTCTGGGTCAGGGCATACCTGGGACGTTGCAGTGACAATTTGGTTTCGTCAGCCACTGTCTGGAGCACGCTGGTCATCCTTATGACTTCTCGGGACAGTCGAGCTGTGCCATTCATGGGAAAGGCAATCATCCAGAACCTTTCCTCCGCTGTGATGGCTCTTTTGCGCCGGTGGCGGCTGTATGCTGGGTTCTCCCTGATGTCGTCGAGTGTGTGGACGTAGTGTACCGCAAACGCTGGGAAGCAGATATCGTACAAGCTCGTGGGGAGCCACGGGTAGGCACGGTGCCCGCAAACCCAGTGGGTGCCGTTCAACGTCCAGGGAGCTCCCAGCTTAGCGGCACCGCTGACAGTGTTCACTGTGGCCCTTGGGTACCAGTTGGTCTCGTAGTCACTGCAGCCACCTGGAAAGGTGGAAGTGTGGTCGTTTTGGAGTCTGCACCAACATTATCTCGGCTGACTGGATGGCTGCGGGGTGACTCTGAAGGTAGGGACTCGGGTTGAGGTGAAATCGTAAGAAGGGAAATACCAGCTCCTGAAGCACCCACCCCATCGGGAATCACTGGAGGAAATATTCTGTCATGGAGAGGGGAATGGTTGGGGACTTCCGCCCACCCCCCGCCCCAAACTGATTGACCGAATCCGACAGGCGCAAAAAGTCCATGTAAGCAGTTCATTTGGAGATCATCAAAGGGAATCCCTGTAAGTGGGAGAGCTTCACCGGCGTTTTCTGGGGTTAGGAGGAAATCCAGCAGTCTGATTGATTGGAAGTGTTGGCGGTTTCTTACGCTACGCGAAGGAAGGTGTTCGTAGGCTCGCCGATGCCGATCATTGCAGTGAGGAGGAGGAGTTGCTGGAGGAGCGCCATCGTCCTGTAGGGTGGGGGGAGGGACAAACTCATTCTCGGCGGGTAAGGTTTTGGGTGTGAAGGCAGGAGAGGTTAGTTTGAGCGGTGATCGCAACCCAACGAGTATCTCCGGGACCGTGAGCAACGACTTCCAACTTCTGAGATTAACCTTGTGGCTGTCGGACCCAGACCCTCCGGATTCCTCATACTCGGAGGGTTTGGGGTCTCGCAAGTCGAGTGGTTGTGAGTGGGCAAGATGGCGGGGAAAATGGGGACCCCCCTGGGCCAGTGGGCCGTGTGTTGAGCTGATAGACGGCTTGCTGCAGCACGCCCGACCACACCTGCAGTGTGCGGGAGGGTGTTAGTGTGCGTATAGTCTCTTTCATCAGGCCGTTCATATCAGGCCCGATACCTGGGGATGATAGGGGATATGAACCAGCCACGAGATCCCCGTCTTCATCGCCCAGTTTTGTACCTTCGCCCCCGGCAAGTGTGAGCCCTGATCGGTTGCACCTCCCATCGGACTCCAACGATGGAGGAGAGGTGCTGCAATCCTTTGAAGGTGCTGTTCTGGTCGGTCCTCTCACAGGGCATCGCCACCAGGACACCCGAGTATGTATCCACCATCGTCAGGGCGTACTGTTTTTATTGTGGCGTGCGAGCGGTCCGATATAGTCTATTTGTCACACGCGACGCGCTCGCGTACCGCGGTGAATGGGACCTGGTGGCCCCGCCGGCCAGCCTCGTGGTTTTACCTGCTGTCAGGTGGGGAAATTTGCGACAATGGTTTTGCACTGATCCACCGTAAGGGCAACACCGAACTGTTCTGCCCAGCGCCGTGTACCATCATCCCCTAGTTTCCGCTCTTGCGGTGCGCCCATGCAGCTAGGACTCTGAGGTCAGGTACCTCCAGGGAGACAGTAACGCAACATATCTGGGCTGCCTGGTCCACGGCGTCATTATAAATGGACACTTGAGTATTCTGGTGGGTATGAGCATCCACGTGGTGGACAGATATCTGTCTCTGGGCGGCTTGGCCAAAATGTAGAGCCAGTGTTCCTGTCCCCAGAGGGGGCGCCCGTGAATTTCCCACACTGTCTAGTGCCACCGTGCCATCCACACTGCCATACCATTGGCTACTGCCCAGGAGTCGGTACAGAAGTGGGCTGGCCCGGTGGTGTCCCGTAGAGTGAATGCGACCGCTGCTAGCTCAGCCAATTGACTGGACCCTCCCGCTCCCTGTTTTGTTAATGTTTTCACCATGGCGGGATGAAGTGCCGCCGCTTTCCAATGTTGTTCCCCGTTTTCACAGCGGCTGAAGCCGTCTGTGAACTAGGCGTGCAGCTTCTACTCGGGGTCGAGGGAGTCGAAGGGTTGGCCCCAAGATACGGAAGAGGGCTGATCTCGGGAATATCCGGGGTTGGGTCATGGGATTGGGGGAAGGACAGAACCTGTTTGTGGAGGAGGCTGACACTTTACGGACCTGGTTCTTCCCGGTCCGCGATTTACCACTTCCAATTCACTAACGAGGACCTCTGGGCTCCGCCCTCTTTGTGTGTGGTGTCGGGGGATTTGGCGCAACGCATTATAGTCAGGTGGGGCGAAGGACCACGGGGTAAGTACCGGTTTGGTTCTCGGTTGCGAGGAGCGCCAGGTAGCAGGCCAGCAGCTGGCGCTCGAAGTGGCTGCAGCGGGTGGCGCCTCAGGCAGTGATTTGGCCCAGAAGCCGAGTGGGACTCTGCGCCCCTGGACCTTCTGTCGGAGGCTCCACTCGGCTACCGACTCGCTCGCGAAGACCTGTAACTCGAAGGGGACCCCTTCCTGTCGCGGGGAAAGGGGCAGGGCTTGCTCCACCGCCTGTTTGGCTGCTTCAAAGGCGGTCTGCTGTTCAGGCCCCCATGAGAAAGTGGCTTTCTTGCGGGAGATTTTATAAACCGGTCTCAGGAGTATGGTCAGGTGCGGGATGTGTTGCCGCCATTAGCCAAGAAGGCCCACGAAACTCTGGGTGTCTGTACTGTTGGTGGGGACAGCAACATTTAAAATTTTGTTCTTCGCAGTGTCAGGAATTTCTCTTCTCCCTGCCTGCCGCTGTATGCCTGAGAACAATACATTCTGGGATGGACCTTGGACCTTTTCCATATTAATGATCCAGCCCCGTTCTCTGAGGGAGGATATTAACATATCAATAGCCTCTGAAACAATAGCCTCCGAGGGTCCCTGTAACAATACCTCATCTATGTAATTAGTGACTGACACCCCTGGGGGAAGGTGAATGTCTTACAGATTTCGGGCTATGAAGCCATGACAGATTGTTGGGCTATTGATGTACCCTTGTTGCAGACGTTTGAATGCATATTGTCTCCCGTCCCAGTTGAATGCAAATTGGTCCTGGGCGGTATCGTGGAAGGGGATGGAGAAGAATACATTGACCAAATCCACAACGGCGTACCATGGTTTGTCTGGGCGCCCTGCAATATCTTCCACTAAAGTGACAATTTCGGGTACCGCGGAAGCGAAGTTGGGGGGGGGGGGGTTCAGTCTTGTTTAAGTGTCGATAGCCTACCTTCATGCTCCACTTCCCGTTCTTTTTGCGGACAGGCCAGACGGGGCTATTAAAAGAGGATGCTGCGGATCTGATAACTCCCTTCCGCAGCAGGGCTTGGCCGGACTCTGTGATGTCTCGGTGTCCCCCCGGCAACCTATATTGTCTACTGAAAACGACATTGGAGACAAAGGGGAGCAACGACCAGCTCCCAATTGGCCGCCCCGACTTCCACCGTAGCACAGGCAATTCCAAAGGTGAACTTGCCCCGGTTGGTGTGCAGGGACTGTCCCTTTAAGACGTTGATCCGCAGTATACATTCCGTAATGTCTGAGATTAAAATAGTCACAGTCTGGGGAGGCTGGTTCGTTCCGTCTTGCATGGAGAGCAGGGGTCGATATCCCATCTATAGCAGCGCTGTCCACCCCTGCGCGCAACAGGTCCAGGTACAGCACTTGCGCGACAGGCGAGAGGTGGTGTCCCTAGCCTTTGTCTCCGCCCTACGGACCTGTGTGGCCACCCCCCACTGCATTTATTCTAAACCATCCAGGAGTGTAATTGCTTTCCGTACTGTTTACCGCTGGCGGGTCCCATGAGGGGCAGGACCACTGGCCGCAGAACGGTGCTCGCCGTGGCGACCAGGTAGCCCGTTAGCTCACTGGTCGAGATGGTATTTTCTAACAGCCCGAGGTCACCCGTACCTGCGTATATGCCGGTCACTAGTGCCCACTCTCGGATGACTCTGTTGTCCTCACTGACCGTGCCCACTGTGGCCGCGCGTATAAATCCCACTCGAGGAGGGTAGAGTATGGGATTCTCACGGCGGTCACTACCCGATCCCATAGAGCAGCGGCGTCCCCAATCCCTCCGTTATTAATGCTCTGTTGGTCCGACAAGCTCCCGAGGGCACTCGCCTCCTATTGAGAGAGGTTCACGTTGGTGCCCCCATCGTCCCACAGACGGAGTTGCCACGCAGCCAGCCGTTCGTCCGGCCACTGGCTGCACCGATCCGTCGGCTGAGCTCTTTAACGGAGAATTCCCGGGTCTCGGAGGGGCAGCAGGCACCTTCTCCTGCGGGTTCCCATCCTGACTCCGTTCCCTTCCACGGCTGACATCGGACTGCGTGGTGACGGGTCGAGCCTGAAAGGGCTCGGGCGCATAGTGCGGGGGACGGGTTTAATGGGGCTCGGGCTCTTCGGGTACCCCCTCCTCATCCTCATCCATCCAAATATCCACATCCCCCGGCCATGCGTCCAGCTTGTGGCAGCGCTGGACAAAGGCACGGATTTTAAACTGGTCCGATTGCCAGCTAGACCTGCGGGCGGCTTGTGCCTGCTGTACTTGAATCAGCCGCAGAAAACCTCGGTACCTCTGGCCTCGAGATCTTTGGCCTTAGTCTGGGCAGTCTGAACGGACTCCTGCAGCGTGCAACATCGCAGCCGAAGCGTTTATATCTCCTTTTCCATCTGTAGGCAAGTATCCTGCAACTGTTCTGTAATCTCAATCTGGCGCCTGAAAGGGATGCCAGGAGCCAGAAGGCACCCCTTTGACTCCCTTTGGCTCTGGGGAACTCCGACCGCTGGAGGAGGGCCACCACGTGGTGCCCGAGTTTCTTACCACGTGGATCTAACCATTCAGCCCAGTATACTGGTGCTTCGTGGTCTGACAGCAGACTGCCCAAGCTTTCAAATCCCTCTCTGTTTCGGTCCATCCTGGGATGCTCTCCTCAGTGCCTACACTTTCTTTCTTCCACTTGTTCCAGAACATCCTACCCGCGTCTGTGTCCAGCCAATACCCTTAACACCCTGCTCGAAGCACCAATTGTTATGCGAGAGGTTCTTTTGGTATCTTGAAGATAATGATATCTGGACACACAGTCTTTGTACTTTAAAAGGAGGATTTTATTCACAAAGACCGACGCTGGAACAGAATGTGAAGGAACAAATGCACTCGTACACTCGCACTAGGGTGATCGCCAAAACGTGGGGGGAGTCGCAACAGGGGTGAAATGCACACACGCTTACACACACACACACACACACACACACACACACACACACACACACACACACACACACAGCGAAGTAGTACAAACGACCATGGAACGAACAAATACGTTGTCTGAAACACTTGAGTCGGGAAAAACAACGGCTCTACGCTACTGGCAATCTATTGAGGACGCTCCTAGACACCTGTGGAAGTGCACCCTCTCACCTGTGTTCTCTACCCCAGCAGCAGTCGGAAAAGAGGAAGAGAGCCCACGTGTACCATCTTTTATAGGGCTATAGGGGGATGGAGCCCGCTCAGGTGAAACAAGCCAATGATTCAGGGTCAAGAACAAAGGTGGGTGACAAGTCATTCCTCAGGTGTGCTATTTAATGGGTTAGGCGGAGCCGGACCCTTGATTGACAGTGGTGTAGCTTCCCACTTGATAGGCAATGCTATCATCCGACCATGGGGGTCAGTAGTTTTGTCACTGTCATCTGACCCCTGGCCTTTCATACTGCACCTGTGCAGCCACTTTCAGAGAGCTGTGGATTTGTACCACAAGACCCCTCTCTCCATCAACATTGTTGAGGCTCTTGCCATGTCACTTTACATTTGGGCAGACAGAGTGTGATGAGGAGGAGTCAGCATGGCTGTGTGCTAGGAAAGTCCAGTTTGACAAACCTTTTTGGTATTTTTTGAAGAAGTCACCGAAAAGACAAATGAGGGTAGGGCAGTGGATGTTGTCTATTTTGAATTCAGCAAGGCCTTAGACAAGGTCCCGAATGCTAGGCTGGTCTGGAAGGTGATGTGTCATGGAGTTCAGGAAGAGCTCGTTAGGTGGATTCAAAATTCCCTGGGAGGTAGGAAACAGAGGGTGGTGGTTGAAAGTTGTTTCTCGGAATGGAGGCAGCAAATTGGTCGTGTGCCGCAGGGCTCGGTGTTGGAATGCTTTTTCTTCGTTAGTTCTATCATCAACTTCAATGAAAATGTACAAGGTTTGAATTTATCACGGATTCGAGGACTCATGCAGTAATACAACACAGATTCAGGCCCTTCAGCCCACGCAGTCCATGCCGACCACGGGGACCACCCAGCTCGTCCCTATTGCCTGCGTTAAGCCCATATCCCTCCAAGCCACGCCCCTCCATCTACCAACCAAGAAATTCGGGAGTATTGTTGAAGCTGAGGAATATTATCGATGATGACTAGGGGAGTTTGATCAGTTGCGGAATTGGGCCGAAGAAATGCACATAGATTTCAATACAGATAAGGGTGAGGTGATGCATTTTGGAAAGTCAAACCAGCGTCGGAGTTACACGATGAATGGTCAGGTACCAGGGAGTGTAATAGAAGAGGGTGACCATGGAGAACGATTGCATAGTTCGTTGAAAGAGGCGTCACAGGGAGGCAGAGTGGTGAATAAAGCAGTTAGCACGCTCGGGATGCCACACATGAAGGACTTTGTATATTTTCAGTCACCCTGTGATCGGAAAGATGTGGATAAACTGGAGAAGTGCAGAAAAGATTTACGAACATGTTGCATGGACGAGAGGGCATGTATTATAGGGAGAGGGTGGCCAGTCGACGTCTTATTACCTGGGAACGTAGGTGAATAGGGGTGACCTTATTGAAGTATCGACTCCAAAACCTTGGGCATGGGTTTCGGGTGAGAGGGTGAAAGGGACCTGAGTGGCATCCTTATCACGCAGCGGGTGCTTGAGTAGATGTAACGTGATGCCAAAGGAAATGGTTGAGGCAGGTACAATAGTATCATTTCAGAAGCACTTGGTTAGTAGATGGAAGAGCGGGGCTTGCAGGGATATGGGCTGAACGCAGGAAATGGGACTAGCTGGGTGGTGTCCGTGGTGGGCATGGACTAGATGAGCCAAAGGGCCTGTACCTGTGTGTATTGCCCCATGACTCCTAGAATCCATGATAAATTAGTCTGCACACTTTCTCCTCAAATTACCAATGACTATGGCAGGAGTCTATAATGCAGTCCCACAAGAGCGACCTTCCCCTTCTTATTTATATGTTCTCTACCATGTGGCCTGAATGGCTAATCCCCCTGGCATGCCATCGCTTATCATCGTTGTTACGTCCTCCCTTATCAAAAAAAAATCTCCGTCCCTTCAAATTTACCTGCTCTTCTGCATCTGCATCCTGGATCTGCCAGTCCTGCCCTCCTGCCAGCCGTGTTTCTTGTATATCAAGAGCATTCCGGTCGTCAGAGCCAATCCATGCTCTGAGATCGCCCGCTTCTCCTTGTTAAGCCTCGAGCATTGAAATAAATGCAGTTTAACTGAGTATTCCTGACATCTAGATTTGCTATCGCTGGCTTTATCGCAAGACATGGTCCTGCTCGGAAAACCACCCCCCTGCCAATCTGGTTTAAATCCTCCCGTGTGGCACTGGCAAATTTCCCTGGTGGGATATTGGTCCTCCTCTGGTTCAATGCAATCTGTCGTTCTTGTATATGTCTCCTCTACCCCAGAAGAAATCTCAGTGGTACAAGAAAATGAATCCCTGACCCTGGCACCTGCTCCTCAGCGAAGAATACATTTCCCGACGCTGTATTCTATCTCCTCTGCATCCTTCCCAATACAATCAATTCGCTAATCCTTTCTGAACCTTCTCCAGTGCATTCCCACACTTAATCCTCTCTGCACCCTCTCCAGTGACTCTACACCCAAATCCTTTCGGTATCCGCTCCAGTGCGATCATGTTTTATTTTCTTTTGCAGGAAATGGCATCTGTACAGATTTATCTAGTTGCAGTTAATTCCATGTTGTTCTTTCCAAAGTGGAAACCTACTCACTACCTCATTGCCCCCATAGTTGTCAGTCAAATTGCCAATGAAGAAGAACGGGGACCTACCGGTCATAGGCCCTGTCTGTCTATTCCTGTTCCCACCCAGGACACAGGGGAACTAGGGGTCAGCCCAATGCGAATCGGCGGCGTGAAAGGTCTCGTCCTGGAGGCGGCCGGAGCCGTTGTCGTTACCGAGGTCCATCTCCGACACCTTGCTTCCCTTTCCAGATCTCTTAGTAACTCCTCCATTGCCACGATTCACGGCCCCAGGCAGTCTCTTCAGGTGAGGCAGAGCTTCACCTGTGAATCCAGGTGTGTCATTTATTGCATACGCTGCTCCCGGGGCTGTATATTCTTCATCGGTGAGACCCGACGCTGACTGGGTTACTGCTTCATCAACGACCTTTGATCCGTCCGCCGTCAAAGCCAGGATCCAGCGCAGGGCAGCCAGTCCAATTCCAAGTACCACTCCCACACTGACATTTCAATCCACGGCCTCCTCTACTTCCATGTTGAGGCCAAACGCAGGTTGAAGGACCGACACCTCATATTCCGCCGTGGTTGTCTCCAACCTGACGGCCTCAACGCCTATTTTACGAATTTCCGGCAACCACTCCAACCTTCAATCTTGCCTTTGCCCCTCCTGGAGGCTAAACCTGCTCTCATTGACTGCAGGAGAAGCCGCCAAACTCTCATAGGCCTGTCTGCTCCTCAGGGTCCCACCCCTCCGCCTATCTCATTTAAACACTCCCGCGCAGCACCAGCAAATCTCCCGCCCCTGATATTGGTGCCCTCCAGTTCAGCTGCAGTCGGACCTCCTGTATATAGTTGTGTATAACTTGTGTTCAATTCATGTTTTGTTCTTGTGACTGCTGCTTATATGATGCAAGGTATTGGGAATCGTTGAGTTGTCAACGTCGTTGACACGGACTCGTTGGGCCGAAGTGCCTGTATCCATGCATCATTGCTGTGTGGCTCTTTGTGCCTGTGATGCTACTGCAAGAAAGTTTTTAAAGGCACTTCTGCATTCATCTCCTTGTGCATAAGACAATAAAGTCCACGCTGACTTTTTCACAGGTCCCCTCTGCCCCAGAAAAGCTCCCAATGATCCAAGAACCGGAATCCCTGCCCCCTGCAACAGCTCCTCAGACATACATTGATCTGGCCCATCTTTCTGTTCCTGCTCTTATTAGCAGGTGGCACTGGAATTAATACAGGCATCACTATCCGTGTTGTTCTTGTATTTAGCCTCTTCTTTGTTTGTTAATTGGTTTATTATTGGTTATTATTATTGTCACATATTACGGGATACAGCAAACGGCTTATGTTTTGTATACATCCAGACCGATAATTACATACATAAGTTCATTGAGAGAGTGCACAAAGGAAAGAAAAACAATAACAGAATGCAGAATAAAGTGTTACTTTTCCAAGGAACGTGCAGCGCAGGTTGACAATAAGGTGCAAGGGCCAGGATGACGGACATGAGGTGTTCTCCGTTAATGAATGAGCGTACTGTTAAAGAGTCTTATAAACGCAGGTTAGGAGCCGTCCTTGATCCTGGTGGTGCGTGTCTTCAGGCTTTTTTATCGTCTTCCCGACAGCAAGGGGGAGAACAGAGAATGTCCGGGGTGTGTCGGCTCTTTGATTATGTTGGCTGCTTTACCGAGGCAGCGGGAAGTGTAGGCAGAGGCCGTGGAGGATGCTGGTTTCCGTGACGTGCTGTGTTGCCGGTCTCGGAAAGAGATACGGGGGAAAGTGAGGGAAAAAGGGGACAAAACCCCACCGAAGGGGAGATTTATATATAATTGGAAAACTCGATGTTGGAACCACTGTGTTGCAGACGACCCAGTCGTGCAGCGTCTGTGGGGAGAGTTACAGGGTCAAAAGCTCAGGTCTGTCTTTTCTTCCACAGTGAAGATGATCTTCAGCTTTGAAACTCTGGACTTTAACATGTCGGACAACCTGTCCCGGGCCCAGCACACCGATGGAATCACAAGGAGAGCACGACAGCGTATTTACTTTCTTAGGAGGTTCAGGAGGTTCGGCTTGACACCGAACGCTCTAAAAGACTTCTGCAGATGTCCCGTTGGACGTTTTCTGACCGAACGCATTGTTGTCCGGGACGGCACTTCGAATGCGTTCGAACGTTAGAAGCTGCAGAGAGTGGTGGACTCTGCCCAATACATCACGGATAATCCCTCCCCACCATCCGTACCACCTGCAGGAGACGCTGCCTCAAAAAGCAACGTCCGTTATTAAAGACTTCTCCACCATCAGGGCCATGCCATCTTCTCGCAGCTACCATTGGGCAGGAGGTACAAAACCCTAAAGTCCAACACCAACATGTTCAGGAACAGCGACTTTCCTTTAACCATTCGAGATCAAGATCACAAGACAAGGGAGCAGAAGTGGACCATTTGGCCTATCGAGTTTGTTCCAAAGAAAATGAGGAAAAGAAAAAAAAGAAATGGGAAATGAGAAAAAAATGGGGTGGGGGAAGGCTGCGCCATGAGCGCAAAATAACTATTCTAACCACAATTTCCGGCCTTATCCCCATATCCCTTGATACCCTGACTAATTAGATATCTGTCTATCCTCTCCTTAAACGCCTCCAATGATCTGGCCTCCACTGCCGTACGTGGCAAGGAATTCCTTCAAATTCACTATCCTCAGGCTAAAGAAATTTCTCCTTTTTCTGTTTTAAACCTGTACCCTCTAATTCTAAGGTTGTCCCCTTTGGTCGTAGACTCACCCAGGAAGGGAAACATCTTGGCCACATCTACTCTGTCCAATTAAAGGACCGGCACCACCCTAATCACTGCAGAAACTACTGAACAGGAGCAGGGAAAAATTTCAGGGGATTAGGCAGGATCTCGCTGGGATCAAACGGGGACTCTAGTTGAAAGAAAAGGAAAAGTTGGCAAGTGGGGGGCGGCCCTCCATAGAGTCCTATCAAGGGTTCAGGGACGCATGTTTCTGAGATGGTGAAGGGGAGATGTGCAAACCTCAAGGAACCCTGGCTGACGAGGGATATCGAGGATCTGCTCAGGAAAAAAAGGAAGAGGCCTTCGCGTTTCGGAAGCTGGGTACAAATGAAATTCTCGCCATATACAACAATTTAAAGACCGGGAAGAGGGAAATCAGGAGGGAAAAAAGAGGGTATGAGATGGATTTGGCAGGCAGGGAGAAAGATAATCCCAGGAGAATTATTGTTACATTAACAGCACTAGGGTGACGAGAGAGAGACATGGTCATCTGAATGACCCCCAGCGCCACTTAAGTGTGGAGACACAGAAAATGGCTGAGATTTTTAATGTCTGTTTCTCCTCGGTGTTTCCAACGGATAATATCACGGATGCTGCAGAAATTATTGTAATCAGTAGTGAGGGCTTGGATCATATCCTGATTACAGGGAAGGAGGTATTTGCAGCCTTAAAACAAATTAGGGTGGGCAGATCCACAGGGCCTGACCAAATGCACAGACGAACCTTTTGGGAAGCCAGGTAAAATCGCAGACGCCCTTGTGGAGATATTTACTTCGTCGATAGCCACTGGTGCCTTTCCAAAAGACTGTAGGGCGGCCAAGGTTGTTCCGTTGTTTAAGAAAGGTAGCAAGGTCAGCCCAAAGAACTACAGACCAATGAGCATGACTTCAGTTGTAGGGAAGTTAATGGAGGGATTCAGAGGGACAAGGTCTATCATCAATTGGATCGTCAAATGGCAGATAAGGAACAGTCAGCACGGATTTTCCGTGGGAGTTCACGTCTGACAAACCTTTTGGACTTTTTCGAAGAGGCAACCAAGGGGATAGAGGAAGGTAGGGCAGTGGATGGTGTCTATATGGACTTCAGTAAGGCCGTTGACAAGGTTCCACATGGCAGGATGATCTGGAAGGTTAGGTCGCATGGGGTTCAGAGGGAGCTACAGAGGTGCATTCAGTATTAGCTCGATGATAAGTAGCAGAGAGTTATAGTTGATGTTCGATTCTCCGAATAGAGGACAGTGAGCAGTGTGGTGTCCCAGGGATCTATGTTTGGACCTCTTGTCAGTAATTATGCATGTAAATGATTTGGATTTGAATATGTGTGGCACGATTAGCAATTTAGCGTCTTTTTGAGAATGAGTTGTAAACGGATCTTGCTCAGTTTGGGATATGGGCTGAAGAGTGAAAAATGGATTTAAACTTAGATCAGTGTATGGTGATTATTTTGAACAGTCAAACCAGTGTAGGACTTAAATAAGTGAATAGCAGAGCCCAGACATTGTTGCAAAACAGAGGGATCTGGGAATACAAATTCACAGTTCATTGACAGTGGCTGCGTTAGTAGTCAGGGTGATGAAAAAGGCGTTTAGCATGCTGTTCTTCTTCAGTCAGGGCATCGAGTTCAGGAATAGTTACATTATTTTCCAGTTGTATAAGTCGTTGGTGACACCGCACTTGGGGCATTGTGTACATTTGTTGTCACCATGTAATAGAAAAGACACTGTCAAGCTAGAGATGGTGCAGAAGATATTTACGAGGATTCTGCCTGGACCAGAGGGCCTGAGTCACAGGGAGAGGTTATCCACGCTGGCTCTTTATTCCCTGGAGCGCAGGAGAATGAAGGGTGACCTCATCGAAGTTGATAAAATCACGACGGGTAAGGATAAGGTAGGGCGGTCATAGTCTTTTCTCCCAGGATTGGGGAGTCCGAAATTGGAAGGCACAGGCACAAGATAGGCGGGGAGAGATTTGAAAGAGACCTGAGAGTTAACCTCTTTACATAGAGGGAAGTAAGTACCTGGGAAGGGCTGGCAGGGTTGTGTGGCGATCGCGGACAACTGGGACCAGCAGGCCGTATGCTGTGGTCGTTATGGAGCAGTTGGTCGGAAGGGACTGTTTCCGTGCTGCATTATTCTGTTACTCCATGACTCTTGCATTTCGTTCATCTCACCCCCTCCCCTCCATAAATCTCTCTCCCTCTACCCCCTCTCTTCCTACTCTCCATCATTCCGTCTCCCTTCCCCGACGCTCCACGATTAGTGTTGTTACTCAGTAGGCAGTGGATTATCCTCTGTTCTTTTTGATACATGAAAAGAACTTGGATGAAAATGTAGATGGGTGGGTTAGTAATTTTGCGGATGACCTGAAGATTGGTAGCGTTGTGGGCAGTGTGGACGGCTGTCTAAGAATACAGCGGCATACAGATTCAGTTACTGATATGGGTGGAGGAATTGGAGATGAAGTTTAATCCGAACAATTGTGAGGTGTTGCAGTTTGGGATCTGAAGTGCAATATAAAAATACACAGTTACTGGCCATAACGTTAGGAGCACTGATGTACAGAGGAATATTGTGGCTCAAGGGCATAGAGTGCTGAAAGTGGCCATACAAGCAGATAGGGTGCCAAAGAAGGCGCACGGCATGCTTGCCTTCTTCGGTCGTGGCAGTAAGTGAAAGTGTTGGAAAGGCATGTTGCAGCTGTTTAAGTCATCAGTGGTGTCTCATTTAGAGTTTAGTGTGCAGTTCTGGTGGTCACACTTTTGAAACAATGTTGCAGCTTTAGAGATGGTGCAGAAGACAGTCACCAAGATGTGTCCTGCATTGGGGAGTACTAGCCGCAAGCAGAGGGTGTACAAAGTTGTGTTGTTTTCTCTGGAGTATTGGAGGCGAAAGGGCGATCTGATGGAAATGTTAGGCGAGGCAGAGATAACCCAGACAGTCAATGTCTTTATCCTGGGCTGAAAATATCAAATGTTAGAAGAAATACATCCCCAGAGCCTGACAAGATAAACACCATGTTATTGAGAGAAGCAAGAGATACGATTGAAGAGGATTTGATCAAGAACTTCGCCTCCTCAACAGCCACTGACGATTGGCACGAGGGATGACGAAGAGCGAATGCTGTTCCTTCAGTCAAGAAGTGGAATTGGGATATTCCTGTAAACTATAGACACGTGAGACTAACGTCCGCAGCAGAGAAGTTATTGGAGGGATTTCTATGGGATGGGATTGATGAGCATTTGGAAAACCGTGGTCTAATTAGGGACAGACAGCGTGGCTTTGTCATGGTAAAGACTTTTCCATGAAGTTGATTCATATCTTGGAGGAGGTGACGAATTTCGTTGATGAAGGTGGGCATATGCATCTTGTATGCATGGATTTTAGTAAGACGTTTTACAACGTCCCTCATGGTAGGCTCACCTAGAAGATTACGACGCGCGACATCCACGATGACCTGGCGGTTTGGATTCAGAATTGGCTTGCCCATAGAAGACAGAGGGAAGTGGTCGATGGGACTTATTCTGTCTGAAGGTCATTAACAAATGGTGTTCTACAGGGATCCGTAGAGGGCCCTATGCTGTTTACGATATATCAAAATGACCTGGAAGAAACTGTAGATGGGTAAGTTGGTACGTTCGCAGACGATACAATGATTGGTGGTGTTTTGGATAGTGTAGAAGATTGCCAAAGGAGTTAGCGGGATACAGATCAGTTGCAGATATGGGCTGAGAAATGGCTGATTTCGTTCAATCTTGCCAAATGTGAAGGGCATTGCATTGGGAGATCAAATATAAAGATACAATACGTTGTTAATGGCAAGATACATAACAGTGTTGAAGTGCAAGAGAAATCTTTTGGTGCAAGTTCAGACCTCCCAGAAATGGCTGCAGAGGTTGATCGGGTGGTGAGTAAGGCGTGAGGCATGCCAGCCTTCCTGGTCTGGACATGGAATATAAGATGTAACGTGATGGAGCAACCTGCATTTAGAGCAGTCTGTGTAATTCTGGTCACTAGAGATTGGATAGCCTGGGCTTGTTTTCCCTGGGAGGTGATCTGAGAGAAATCTACCTGATTGTGAGAGGTAGACAGGAGTGATCTCGAAAATATTTGTTCGCATGTAGGTGTGTCCAAAACAAGATATCATCGGTTTAAGGTGAGTGGAAGGGCTTTCAAACGGTGTCTGATGTTCCGATTGTTTTTACATGGATATGGTCCCAAATCCATGTCATAAATAAAACAATTTGACCACGCATAATTTCCAAAGTGTCTGAATCATCCATTCCAGCCATCGTCTTCCCAGCGACGTCAGATTATATGACTCAAAGTTCCCCAATTTCTGTCTCCATCCTATCATCTAAAGAAAGTATTCATCTGGATCTATCACTTTGAGGGATCTGCTCAAAGTCCACAGAATTGCGGATCTCACGTCCAAACCCCATTGGCCCTTCTGACAGCTCCCTGGCTAAATCGGTCCATCTCACTGTGCAGTACTAATTTCAGAGAATCATGGAACAGTACAGCACAATGCAGGCCCTTCTGACCACAATGCTTTGCCGACCTTTAAACCTCGCATAAGACTATCAAACACCTTCCTCCCACATAACCCTCCATTTTAAATTCCTCCATATGCTTATCCAGCAATCTCTTGAATTTGACAAATGTAGCTGCCTCCACCACCACCGCAGGCAGCGCATCCCATGCCCCAACGACTCTCTGGGGAAAACACTTTCCTTTGACATCTCCCTTGATCTTCCCACCCCATTACTGTGATGCCATGTCCTCTTGTATTGAGCATTGGTGCCCTGAGAAAGAGGAACTGGCTGTCTACTCCATCTTTTCCTCATCATATTTTGTACACCTCTATCATGTCTGCTCTCAACCTCCTTCCCTTCAAAGAGTAAAGCCCTAGCGCCCTTAGTCTCTCCTCATAACCGATACTCTCCAACCAAGCAGCATTTGGTAATTCTCCTCTGCCCGCTTTCCAACGCTTCCACATCCTTCCTACAATGAGGCGACCAGAGCTGGACACAGTACTCTTTGTGTGGTCTAACCAGAGTTTTGCAAAGCTGCATCATTACCCCAAACACGTGAGAGGCAACCCCCCAGATATGAACTCCCAGATCCCTCTGCTCCTCTACACTGCCCAGAATCCTGCCATTAAACTTGTACTCTACGTGGAGTTTGTCTTTCTCAAGCGTACCACCTCACACTTATCCGGATTGAACTCCATCTGCCATTTCTCAGCTCAGCTCTGCATCCTATCAATATCCCTCTGCAATCTCCGACAGTGCTCTACACTATTCACAACACCACCGAGATTTGTGTCGTCTGTAAACTTAAACTTGCTAACCCACCCTTCTACCCCTTATCCAAGACATTAATAAATATCACAGGAAGTAGAGGTCCCAGAACCGATCCTTGTGGGAGACCACTAGTCACAGCCCTCCATTCTGAATGCACTCCCTCCACCACAACCCGCTGCTTTCTACAGGCAAGGCAATTCTGAATCCACACGGCCAAGCGTCCCTGGATCCCATGTCGTCTGACCTTCTGAAGAAGCCTACCATGTGGAACCTTGTCAAATGCCTTACTAAAATTCATGTCGACCACATCTACTGCACTAACCTCATCAATATGTCTGGTCACCTCCTCAAAGAACACTATCAGGCTTGTGAGACATGACCTGCCTTTCACAAAGCCGTGCTGGCTGTCCCTGATCAGACCATGATTCTCCAAATGCCCATAGATCCTTTCTCTAAGAATCCGTTCCAACAGCTTGTCCACCACAGACGTAAGGCTCACTGGTCTATAATTCCTGGACTACCCCTACTACCTTTTCTGAATATGGGGACATCATTTGCCACTCTCCAGTTCTCTGGTAACATTCCCGTGGACAACGTGGACTCAAAGATTCTATCCAACGGTTCAGCAATCTCCTTCCTCGCCTCGCGGAGCAGCCTGCAGAATATTCCGTCAGACCCGGGGGACCTATCTTTCCTAATATTTTCTAACAGCTCCAACACATCCTCTCTCTTGATATCACCATGCTCTAGAACTTCAGCCTCATCAGCACTGTCCTCAGCGTCATCAAGGACCTTCTCCTTGGTGGATACTGACGAGAAATATTGATTGAGGACCTCATCCAATGCCACAGCTTCCAGGCACATCTTCCCACCTTTGTCTCTCATCGGTCTTACCTTTACTCTCGTCGTCCTTTTGCTCTTCAAAAGTGAAAAGTGGCTTGGGGTTTTCCTTGACCCTACTCGCCAAGATATTTTCATGTCCCCTTCTTGATCTCCTCAGCCCCTTGTTAAGTCCCTTCCTTGCTGCTCTATATTCCTCAAGAGCCCTATCTGATCCTCTCTGCCTACACCTTATGTGTGCTGCCTTCTTCCTCCTAACTAGTTGTTCCACCTCTCTTGTCACCCATGGTTCCTTCACCCTTCCATTCTATCTCTGCCTCACTGGGACAAATTTATCCCTCACATCCTGCAAGAGATCCCTGAACAACGACCACATCTCTTCAGTACAATTCCCTTTAAAATTGTCATCCCAATTTACACTTGCGTCCGAGCCTTATAGACCCATAATTTGCCCTTCCCTAATCAAATACCTTCCTGCCCTCTTTGCTACTGTCCTTGTCCATGACAATGCTAAAGGTGAGTGAGCGATGGTCACTATCCCCCAATTACTTTCCCACTGAGAGGTCTGTCACCTGTACAGGTTCATTACCTAAAACTGGATAGAGTATGGCATTCCGTCTGGTCGACCTGTCACCATACTCTGACAGGAATCCGTCCTGGACTCACTTAACTAACTCTGCCCTGTCTAAACCTTTGGTACAACGCAGGTGCCAGTCAATATTTGGGAAGTTGAAGTCTCCCATGATAACAACGCTGTTATTTTTGCACCTTTCCAAAGTCTGCCTCCCAATCTGCTCTTCAGTATCCTTGCTGCTACCAGGGCGCCTATAGAATACCCCGAGTAGAGTCACTGTTCTATTCTTGTTCCTAACTTCGACCCGTACTGATTCTAGAGAGGATGTTACTACATTAACAACCCTTTCGGTAGCTGTAACAATATGCCTGACCAGTATCGCCACCCCTCCTCCTCCTCCCCCATCCATTTTAAAACACTGAAATCCGGGAATATTCAGTATTCATTCCTGCCCTGGTGACAGCCAAGTCTCTGCAAGAGCCACAATATCATAGTTCCATTTATTTATCCAAACTCTCAGTTCAGTATTCTTGATATCTCTTACATTTAGGTAAATACACCAGCCCATGCACCTTACTACTTTTATGCCCTATACTCTGCTTCTCCTTCCTTAAAGCCTCTCTCTATTTTAGATCTGACGTTATTCCACGCACTTCTTCCACTAACTTATCCCTCCTGTTCCCATCCCCTTGCAAACTAGTTTAAATCCTCCGGAACCACACGAGCTACCTTCCTGCAAGGATATTGGTCCCCCGCGAGTTCAGGTGTAACCCATACACTCTGTACAGGTCTCACCTTCCCCAGAAAAGATCCCAATGATCCAAAAATCTAAGACCTTGCCCCCTGAACCACCTACTCAGCCACGCATTCATCTGCCATCTCCTCCTATTCCTAATCCCGTGATTGCTACCCTTGAAATCCTGTTCTTCAGCCTTCTGCCAAGCTCCCTAAACTCACTTTTCAGGACCTCATCCCCTTTCCTACCTATGTCGTTGGTAACAACATGTACCACACCTTCTGGCTGCTTTCTCTCCCGCTCTAGAATGGTTTAATAATTTGGTTTATTATCTTCACATGTATGGAGGTACAGTGAAAAGATTGTCTGGCACACCATTCATACAGATCAATTCACTACAACAGTGTTTTGAGGTGGTACAAGGTAAAACAATAACTGAAAGCAGAATAAAGTGTAACAGTTACAGAGAAAGTGCACTGCTGGAAGACAGTCAGGAGGTAGATTGTGAGGTGGAGAGTCCATCCGATCGTACGTGAGAAACGTTCAGTAGTCCGATAACAGCGGGATACAAGCTGTCCTTGAGCCTGGTGGTTCGTGCTTTCAGGCTTTTGTATTTTCTGTCCGATGGGAGTGGGGGTAAAATATCCGGGGTGGGTGAAAATATATCCTGGACACCATCACCCTTTTATCTTGTTCATTTTACGTGTTGCTCCGGCCGTCCGGCTACGAACGGGTTAACTGTAGATGTTTGTTCAGTGAGTGTAATAAACGGCAGTCTGCATGGAGCACGATTGGGTCACCAGGGGTTTCCCCACTGCTTTTAAAAACTATTCCTTTCGATGAAGTCTCACAGTTCAGTTGGAGCATCCCCTCCGTCAGTGAAAGGGAGCAGCAGCTACACAGCGGAAGAAGATAATTGGGTAGCTGTAAAATGAACGGATTGAATCTATAAATAGCAGTGTGAAGTTCTGGTCACCGATTGGAATCTGGAAACAGTGGAGTAAGATGTTACAGGAATGGGTCGGGATCTGGAAACAGGAGTGTGGGATGTTACAGCGATGGGGCGGGGTGTCTTCTGGTATGCGGAATACATTTTATCGGATGCTGCTTGGATAACAGTAGACCGTCGAATCTACTATTTGCTCCTGACTATTCAGCCCGTCTATTATCCCGTCCTCGCTCTTGTTGCTGTTCCGGGTAAGTCGCTGTCCAACTACTCCACCAACAAACAGTTGAGAAACTGTTATCACGGGGTCCTGTAAAGTGGTCTGGTGGGTAGATTGTTCATGACGTGTGCCGGTTTATAAAGCGGATCGTCCTCACTAACTGAGCTCCGGTTGAGGGAGATGCCATACATCGACCTCGACCGTGTGCGGGGATCAACGGTCTGAATGGCGTTTATCTTCGTGTTATTTATCCTTCGTTTCCAGATGATATCTTCTCATATTGAAGACTCGTCCCCAACTACATTGATTTGTTCCATAAACCATTGCTATCTGCACTGCCGTTCCGGTATTCACGCTCTCCTCACCGCTGCCATGTCTGGTGATCCCAGCTGCCGGAACTCTCTGCGACAATCATTAAACTGATATTGTTGCATTAATCATGGTCTAATTTCAATTTGAAACCTCTGGTGGTTTCCCACCGCCTCCATCCACCTGCCGCGCACTACGTGCGGCTGAATCAGAGTGCTCCGCCGGGGATCTGGGGAAATTTCACCGCAATCTCCAGTGTGGCTGCGTCATGTTGCCAACCAGTAGAAGGGGGCACTCCCCACACACTAACGCTGACTCACAGGGTAATACGTAGAGGGAGAACCTGGGCGGATTCACCCACAACTACCATAATGTCGCTCCATAAAGAACAGGAAGAGTGGCCCGGTCTCCAACCCACACTGACCCCGGGTCACCACAAAATGATCAGCGACGTTCTCACGGAACACTGAGCAATGATCGAAATCGGGACCCTCGGCTGATTCCGCATACTGTCCAGGTCAATATATCGCTTCTCCCTTAAACGAAGCTCAGAGGCTGAGGACTATGATATTTATTAACTGGAACACGTAATAAATTGCTCACTCGTGAGGTATCTTCATCGGACGACGGAACCACAGCTTCTCACCTGTCTGTTGGTCGAGGTGATAGTGTTATTCTCCGGTTGCTGGCTGATTTCACTGATCTATAATCCCCTTTTCCATCAGACAACCCCAGTGTCGGGTATAACCATCTCCAACTCTGAATTCAATAACAGTTTTCTACATTTGATTTCCTACTCTGTGAATCTGGTAACGTTGCTTCAAGCTCGCTGTCAAGTTTGTGTTTATTTCCGTCCTAACAGTGAACATGCTGACGATTGTGGTCCTGTCGCGGGGAAAGTGCGGTCTCTCCAAAGGCATCACTATCTACCTGGTGGCCATGGCAACGGCGGATCTATTGGTCGTTATCTTCGACCTGATACTGAGGCAGATTCCGATTGTTTTTCGGGGAGCTTTTGGTTTCCTGAGAACCATCCACGTGTGTAATATCCACGCCGTCCCGCCTTACGCAACCACCGACTATTCTGTCTGGTTCACGGTAGCTTTCACCTTTGATCGGTTTGTCTCTATTCGTTGTCAGAAGCTGAAAGCGAAATATTGCACCAAGAGAACGGCGGCTGTGGTTCTGGGGACGGTGACCGCGCTGAGCTGTTTAAAGAACATGTTCTGGTATTTCATGTTCTCGGGATACTACGTGTTTAATAATGCTCCTTGGTTTTGCTATGTTAGAACAGTTGTTCTGTTCTCAGTGGTTTGGAGCGCAGTCCAGTTCCTTCATTCTCTCCTCACGCCTGTGATTCCATTTGACCTCATTCTCATGCTCAATGCTTTGACACGGTTTAGTGGCGAGCACAGCCCGCAGGAGACTCCGGAATGACAGCAGTGGGGAGAGACCCAGAGACCCGGAGATGGAGAGGCGCAGGAAATCCCTCATTTTACTGTTGGTTGTGTCGGGGAATTTCATCCTGTTGTGGGCGCTGTTTACGGTGAATTCTGTGTGGTATCGATTGATTTACATTTCTGCTACTGTGCCTCCACCTTCGACCATAAGGGAACTGAGCTTCATGCTGCAGCTCCTGAGCTGCTGCACGAACACGGTTCTTTACGCAGTGACCCAGACTAAGTTCAGGGAGCAGATGAAGGAGCTGGTGAAATCTCCCCTCACTCTCATTGTGAGATGCCCTCAGCGCGGAGAGGAGCTGAGAAATCCGCGCCGCTCCCCCACTTAAACCGACTCCGTCTCTCACACTAGAAACACACTGGGGGGAAACAGGCAGATTCGGGCCGGGAATTGTGAACTGGAAGGAATATCCTCTCAAACCTCTGACTTTGTTTTGTTCGAAATGAGCTTTTTTCCTTGCACAAATCGTGTATAATTCATGTTCCATTTGTTTCACTTGAGAACACTGCTTATATAACGCGATGTGCCTGTGATGCCGCTGCAAGTACGTTTTTCATTGCACCCGTGCGTTCGTGTACTTGAGCATCTGACAATAAACTCAAGCTTGACTTTGACTTTAAATTATCTGAAGTCGGTTCTTCCTGGCAGAATTACGTCACGCTGTTTGAGGTTTTACGCCACAGATCCAGAGACCTGGGTTAGAAAACAAGGTACCGCACAGGAACAGGCCCTTCGGCCCACGATGTTATACCGGACTAATTAAACAAGTTTTCAAATGCTTAACTAAACTAATCTTTTCTTCCTCCACGATTTCCATAACCCTCCATTCCCTGTGCATCCATGTGCCCCAATCGTATTTCCCTCCACCGCCACATCTGACAGTGCAATCCAGGCACCCAGCACCCGCTGTGTGAAAACAAAACCTGCCGCACATTTCTTCTTTGAATTTGCCGCCTCTCACCATTTACTCTGGTATCTGACATTTCTACCCTGGGAAAAAAGATACCGGTTGTCTACTCTATCTGTGCCTCTCGTAATCTTATGAAATGCTATCAGTTCTCCCTCAATTTCCAACGCTCCAGGTAAAACAACCGAAGTTTATCCAACTTCTTCCAACTGCCCAGGCCCTCTCATCAAAGTAGCATCCTAGAGCTTCGGCACCCTCTTCAAAGACTCCACATCCTTCCTGTAACGGGGGCGACCAGAACTGAATGCGATGCTCCAAATGTGGCCTAACCATAAGACTATAAGACAAAGGAGCAAAAGTCGGCGATTCTGCCCATCTAGTCAGCTCAGCCATTCTGTCATTTTCTTGTAGCGGCTAGCTACACACTACTAAATTAAGACACAGAGTCGATTGTTTGAAGTCAGAAGTTTAATGAACGACAGAGGCGCGGTGCGCCTTTAATACCGGAAAGCTTCCCGCGCTGCAGTTCCCGCGCTGACGTCACGCGCGGGTCACCTGACCTTCCCGCGCGCGGGCTTTCCCAGCCCAACTATGGAGAGAAGGAGGGCCCCGTACCGCCTTGGATCGGGGCTTCCGACGACGTTCGCGATGTCGGGAGCCGGTTCGATGCCGGTACGGTGACTCGTTACATAACCGCCGCCCCCCCCCCCCCCGCAGAACCGGCGATACCGTCGCTAAAACCAGAATTAAATAAACTATAACTTGGGTGGCCTGTCCCTGAGTCGCGCTCGCATTACGACTAGGGGTTGGTTCAAGTATTAATGAGCCGGCTTCAGCCGGTCAATTGTAAAAACCTCCTCGCGCCCCATAATGTCCAGGACGAACGTAGACCCATTGTTCTTGACGACCCGGAATGGCCCTTCTTACGGCCGCTGCAGCTGTGTTCGATGCGCACCCCTCCTGACAAAGACAAACTTACAGTTTCGGAGGGAAGTCGGCACAGGGGTCATGGCCTGTCCGTGTCGCGAGGTGGGTATCGGGGCCAGGATTTCAAGCTGCTCGCGCAGCCGGTCGAGCGTCGCAGCAGGTTCATCCTCTGGCCCTTGAGGGGCTGGTAGGAACACGCCCGGGACGACTAACGGCGTTCCGTAGACCATCTCCGCGGACGAGGCATGCAGCTCCTCTTTTGGCGCGGTACGTATCCCCAGTAGGACCCAGGGGAGTTCGTCCACCCAGATGGGCTCCTTAAGGCGGGCCATGAGTGCCGACTTCAGGTGTCGATGGAACCTTTCCACCAGCCCATTGGATTGTGGACAATTGGCGGTGGTGAGCTGGATCCGGGAACCCCACAAGTCGGCGACGGCAGACCACAGGCCGGAGGTGAATTGAGCTCCCCTGTCTGAGGTGATACGTGCCAGGACACTGAAACGGGCCACCCAAGTTGACAGAAGTGCCTGTCCGCAGGACTGGGTGGAGGTGTTTGTGAGGGGAATGACTTCAGGCCAGCGGGAAAAAAGGTCGAAAATCGTGAGGAGGTACCGCGCCCCTCGGGTGACAGGGAGGGGGCCGACCAGGTCGACATGGATATGGTCGAACATCCGGTGGGTAGGTTGAAAGTCCTGCAGAGGGGCCTTGACATGCTGCTATACTTTCGAGGTTTGGCAGTGTGTGCAGAACCGGGCCCATTCGGAAACCTGTTTACGCAGGCCTTGCCAGACGTACTTGTCGAACACCATCCGGCCAGTAGTCCGGATGGATGGGTGTGCCAGGCCGTGGATGGAATCAAACAGCCGTCGACGCCAGGCAGCTGGGAAGATGGGGCGGGGTCTACCTGTGCAGATATCGCAGAGCAGGGTGCGCTCTCGGGGCCTACCAGTAGGTCTTGCAGTTGTAGGCCCGAGACTGCGGTGCGATAGCTGGGCATCTCCATTTCCGTTTGCTGTGCCTCCGCCAAGGCGCCGAAATCCACCCCCTGGGACAAAACCTGGATGGTGGGACGTGACAGTGCATCCGCAACCACGTTATCTTTCCTGGACGGATGTCGGACGTCAGTGGTGTACTCTGAGATGTACGACAGGTGCAGCTGCTGCCGTTCTGACCAGGGATCTGAGACCTTTTTGAAAGCGAAGGTCAACGGCTTGTGGTGGCTGAAAGCTGTTAACGGCCTGCCCTCCAAAAAGTACCAAAAGTGGCTGATGGCCAAGTACAACGCCAACAGCTCGCGGTCGAAGGCGTTATATTTGAGCTCTGGTGGTCGAAAATGTCTGCTGAAAAACGCCAGCGGTTGCCAACCCCCTGCAATAAGCTGCTCTAAAACGCCTCCGACCGCTTTGCTGGAGGCCTCGACCGTGAGGGCAGTCAGGACGTCCGTACGAGTATCCACCAACATGACCGCGTCCGCCAAGGCCTGCTTGGTTTTGACGAATGCGGTGTGAGCCTCCTCCGACCAAATAATGTCCCTGCGTCCGCCCGACAGGAGAACAAACAACGGACGCATGATGCGGGCCACGGATGGTATGAACCGGTGATAAAAGTTTACCAAACCGAGGAATTCCTGTAGGCCCTTGATGGAGGTGGGTCTGGCGAAATGGCGGATAGCGTCGAGCTTTGCAAGCAGGGCCATGGCGCCGTGTTTGTCGAATCGATGGCCCAGGAAATCCATTGTCTCAAGCCCGAACTGGCATTTGCCTGGGTTGATGGTGAGGCCGAAATCCCTCAGGCGAGAAAAGAGTTGGCGGAGGTGCGTGAAATGTTCCTGCCAGCTTCTGCTGGTGATCAGGATGTCGTCGCGGAATATTAAGACAAAGTCAAGGTCGCGACCGACCGCGTCCATCAGTCGTTGGAAGGACTGAGCAGCGATCTTGAGGTCAAAGGGCATCCGGACGAATTCAAAGTGGCCGAAAGGTGTGCTCAGCACCGTCTTTGGAATGTCGTCCGGATGCACAGGTATCTTATGATAGCCGCGGACGAGGTCGACCTTGAAAAAAATGGACCGCCCGTGCAGGTTGACAGTGAAGTCCTGAATATGCGGCACGAGTTCCCGGTCCTGGGTAGATTGTAGTTCAGGCGTCGGTAATCGCCGCAGCGTCGTCAGCCTCTGGCTGCCTTGGGGACCATGTGTAGCGGAGAGGCCCAAGGGCTGTCCGTCCTGCGGATCATCCCCAACTCCTCCATCCTTTTGAATACCTCTTCCGCTAGGCGGAGCTTGTCCGGAGGTAGCCGTCGGGCGCGGCCGTGGAAGGGTGGGCCCTGGGTGGGGATGTGATGTTGGACGCCGTGCTTGGGCAAGGTGGTGGAGAACTGGGGCGTTAATATGGACGGGAACTCTGCCAGGACCCTGGCTAATTCATTGGTCGACATGCTGACGGAGTCGAGGTGTGGGGCCGGTAGCTTGGCCTCACCCAACGAGAACGTTTGGAAGGTCCTGGCATGTACTTAACGCTTACCCCGCAGTCAACCAGCAGACTGTTGGCGCGAAGGAAATCTGCCCCGATGAGTGGTTGCGCAACGGCGGCCAGTGTGACCATCCAGGTAAAGTTGCTGGTGCCGTACTGGAGTTCACCAAACCGGTGCCAAAGGTCCGGATGGCGCTGCCGTTGGCGGCTCTGAGGGCGGGTCCTGGTGTGTAGTTGCGAGTCTCCTGGCTGTTGGGAGGCATGACGCTGACTTCGGCTCCGGTATCCACCAGGACACGACGGCTGGAACGCCTGTCCCACACATGCCAGAGGCTAGCCGGGTGGACAGCCGCCGTAGAACTCAGCGGCGGCTGGCTCTGGCGTTTCCCGTAAATCTGCATGGTGGCCGGCACCTGCGGGCATCTGCGCCGCAACGCTGGCGGTAGGAACACCATTGGTCGGTCGGTGTCTCAGACCTGGTGGCGGGTGGGGTGCGTTCCATTGCCGGGTCTGGCCTGCTCGGCCGCTGGGTACGTGGCGTGGCAACGCGCTCGACAGACGCCCCGCTCTGACTTTTCGCCCGCCAAAGGACATCCGCCCGGGCAGCCACCTATCGGGGGTCACTGAAATTGGCATCCGCCAGAAGCAGGTGTAAGTCTTCGGGTAACTGCTCTAGAAAGGCCTGCTCAAACATCAGGCATGGTTTGTGGCCCTCTGCCAGGGCCAACATCTCGTTCATGAGCGCAGAGGGGGGTCTATCACCCAACCCATCGAGGTGGAGGAGGCGGGAGGCCAATTCACGTCGGGGAAGGCCGGAAGTTTCAAGAAGGAGGGTCTTGAACTTATTGTACTTCTCCTCCGGGGGCGCCTGGATGAAGTCCTCGACCTCGAGGGGGCTCATCAAGTAGTAGTACTTGGTGTCGTCCCCGGTGATCTGGCGAATCTGGAACTGGGCTTCTGCCTGGTCGAACCAGACACGAGGCCTGAGGGTCCAGAAGGTGGGCAGTTTAAGGGCTACTGCCTGTACCTCTTGTTGTGCAGACATCGTGGGTCCAAAAACGTTTGGGCCCGTCGGTGTCACCAATGTAGCAGCTAGCTACACACTATGAAATGAAGACCCAGAGTCTATTGTTTGAAGTCAGAAGTCGAATGAACGACAGAGGCGCGGTACACCTTTAATACCCGAAAGCTTCCCGCGTTACAGTTCTCGCGCTGACGTCACGCGCGAGTCACCTGACCTTCCCGCGCGCGGGCTTTCCTAACCCAACGATGGAGATGAAGGAGGGCTCCGCGCCATCGTGGATCGGGGCCTCCGACGACGTTCGCGATGTCGGGAGCCGGTTCGATGCCGGTACGGTGAGTCGCCACAAGCTGATCCATTCTCCCATTTAGTCCCACTCCCCCGCCTTCGTACCATAATCTTTGATGTCCTGGCTACTCAGATACTTATCAATCTCTGCCTTAAATACACCCAATGACATTGCATTCACAGCTGCCCATGGCAACAAATTCCACAGATTCACCACTCTATGGCTAAAGAAATTTCTCCGCATCTCCGTTCTGAATGGGTGCCCCTTCAATCCTGAAGTCGAGCCCTCTTGTGCTAGACTCCCCTACCATGAGAAACAACTTTGCCACATCAACGCTGTCCAGGCCTTTTAACATCCGAAATGTTTATATAAGGTTCCCCCTCATTTTTCTGAACTCCAAGGAGTACAGCCCAAAAGCCGTCAAACTTTCCTCATACGTTAGAACCTCTTATTCCTGGAATCATTCTAGTGAATATTCTCTGAACCCTCTCCAACGTCAGCACCAGAGTTTCATACATCAGCGACATAATACTCGACTCTTGAACTCACTGTCTTGACTACAGAGGCAAACATGCCATACGATTTATTTACCGAGCGACCAACCTGTGCAGCCACTTTCAGAGAGCTATGGACATCTACCACAAGATCCCTCTGTGAAAGTCGACCCGCGCTGTGATAAATCAGACAACAGCAGAACCAAGGAGAGTACAATTAACGCTTTATTATTTTAACGCTCGCGGGAGGGACGGATTCAGAGAAAGTGCAAACAGTGTAACCCAAACTCTGTACTGATCCCCACCCAGATATTTTCAGGTTCGTGTCCCTCTTTTTATACTCAATATAAAGAAGTCTACGTGGGAAATTGCACATACACGGACAGTTGTTTGCAGCAAACCTTCAGAAAAACAAGACATGTCTTCAGGAGTTCTTTGTTTCTCACAAGTACCTGCACATTTTGCAGTCACAACGATAGAAGCACCATGTTTGAAGCAATATCACGACAGGGTTGAAGGAATAATAGCTGCACACCATTATCTTTTACATTTCCAGTTATAATTTACACTCCCTCCTTTTATCATCCCATGATAACCATTTATAGAGAGGTTAACATAAGACAGGAGTGTAACATACAAAAGCATCGTAAAATAAATGCTATCAATAGAATAATTGCCAGTACGCATATACCCTGGATAAATATTGTCCAACACCCCTTAAAGGGCCACCAAGATGGTCCCGGGGGATTGTAATTGTGGAACTGTTTCCCTATTTCCCTCACCTCGGTTATCCGTTCCTTGATGTGATTTGCTAAATGGGTGATATCTTTTGAGGCGTCAGGGATATAGATGCAATATTCTTATCCCACCACTGCACATGTTACTCCCTTTTCTGCCAAAAGTAAATCTAAAGCTAATCCGTTTTGTGAGGCCACAGTTCGCATGGCTACTACTTCAGTTGTGAGCTCGTGAATTTGGGTCTGCGAGTTTCCCTCAATTCTAGCAGTGTCGTTAGCCAGCTGCTCCAGGGCACTGGCCATGTTAATCTCGGCCTGCAACAGCAGAACCAGAACCGGGATGGAGAATCACAAAAAAAAACACCTGTTGCCGAAATTGACCGTTTCACACTGCCCTGTATTGTGATGATCAGTAATAACCTCAAAATGCCGCATTGTTGGGGCAAGATATGTAAAATAGTAACATCCTTCCCAAAGGTATGGCGGCCATGGACGCCTTCCGTCCATCGCAAAGATAAGTACCATTTAAGGTTGCCTCCCCTGCGGACCGAAATTGACTACTTTGGTTGGTGCAATGGTCTGTTCCCGTGCTACTGTCATTTCCGCTGCATAAACAGGTGCCTCCCCTGGTGAATTTGTTCAGCACAAAATACGGGGGTTCTCTGGACTGCTTATATTTGTGCTGATACTAACTAGTAAATATGTGTGCAGTGAGCTGACATGCCTCCGACCCGGTATTCTTCTGGGTTTTGTTAGATTGATACTTCCATGCTTGTCGTTTAACGTGGTTAAAAGGTATTGCTACCATAGGAATCCCCTGACCACTATTAGTTGGTACGTGCATACAGGTCCTACAGCGGGACACATTCATAGTTGCACCATACATTAAGGGCATGCGGAGGTAAGTATTGTCATGACATTCCCGTCTCGCCACATGGTTTGAACCCTATCCCTTCTGCATGAGTGTATTCATTACAAGGACCCCCAGAAAGAATCCCAAAATACTTATCGATGTATTAATTGTCCATTTTCGCCACGCCATGTTGTCCTTACCCAAGGCCAAACTTTTTACATTCGGAGTGATGTATCCACCGTTGCCCTTCGACCTTTACTGCCGTGGTGATGTGAGTAGTACTTGGGAGGGGCACTTCCACCTTGGTGCCAACTTTTTCCGCTCCCAGTTCATTATCAGGACGTGATTTCCGGCTGGATTCTCGGGAAAGATCCTTTTGCTTTGTCCTCCTTCTTTCCCTGAGGGTTACGGACCTGTGAATATAAAGTCTCAAGAACATCAGTTAATTTTTGTACATAATTAATCATTCTCACTCTTAAGGGCATGGAGGTCAAGACACACTTCTATATTGTTATCTGCAGCCCAGGTTGTGCGCATTGGTTTTCCAAATAATATTTCCACTGGGTATAATCCTGTACTAGTGTGCGGTGTAATTCTTATTTCAAAGAGGACCAAAGGAAGTACCTTCAACCAACTCAGTCCTGTCTCCTCAGTTAATTTGGCCAACTTATTCTTCAATGTACGATTTACTCTCTCCACAATTCCTGCTGCCTGTGGATGTTGGGTGCAGTGAAATTGTTGCTTTATTCTGAAATGCTGGCATAACACCTCATTTACCTCAGCAGTAAAATGTGACCCATTGTCTGAACTAATAATGGTTGGGAGCCCAAACCGAGGTACTATTTCATAGAACCATAGAACAATACAGCACAATATCGGACCTTCGACCCACCATGTTGTGCCGACCTTGAAACCATGCTTAAGACTATCTAACCCCTTCCTCCCACATATACCTCTATCTTAAATTCCTCCATATGCTTATCTAACAATCTCTTGAACTTGACCAACGTATCAGCCTCCACTACCACACCAGACAGCGCATTACATTAACCAACCACTCTCTGGGTGAAGAACCTCCCTCTGACATCTTCCTTGCACTTCCCACCGATGACTTTAAAGCCATGCCCTCTTGTATTGAGCATTGGTGCCCTGGGAAAGAGGCACTAGGCTGTCCACTCTATTTCTCATTAATATCTTGTATACCTCTATGACGGCTCCCCTTATCCTCCTTCTCTCCAATGAATAAAGCCCAAGCTCCTTTAGTCTCTCTTCATAATCCATGCTCTCTAATCCAGGCAGCATCCTGTTACATCTCCTCTGCACCCTTTCAACGACTCCACATCCTTCCTATAATGAGGCGACCAGAATTGGACACAGTACTCGAAGTTTGGTCTAACCAGAGTCTTGTAGAGCTGCATCATTAATCGCGGCTCTTAAACTCGATCCCACGACTTATGAAATCTAGCATCCCATAAGCTTTCTTAACTACCCTATATACCTGTGAGATAACTTTCAGTGATCTGTAGAGATGAACCCCCAGATCCCTCTGCTCCTCCACACTCCCCAGAGTCCTGCCATTAACCTTGCAGTCCTCCTTGGAGTTAGTCCTTCCAAAGTGTACCACCTCACAGTTCTCCGGATTGACCTGCATCTGCCACTTGTCAGCCCAGCTCTGCATCCCATCAATATCGCTCTGTAAACTTCGACAGCCCTCCGCACTATCCACAACACTACCGACCTTTGTGTTGTCTGCAAACTTGTTAACCCACCCTTCCACCCCCTCATCCAAGTCATTAATAAATATCACGACAAATACAGTCACAGAACCGATCCCTTTGGGACACTATTAGTCACAGCCAATATGAATGCACTCCCTCCACCACAACCCTCTGCTTTCTACAGGCAAGCTAATTGTGAATCCACAAGACCAAGCCTCCCTGGAAAGTTTGCCTTCTGACCTTCTGAAGAAGCCTACGATGTGGAACGTTGCGAAACGCCTTACTAAAATCCATTCAGAACACATCTACTGCACTACCCTCATCAATCTTTTTGGTCACCTCCAGAAAGATCCCTAACCGGCTTGTGAGGGAAAATATTCCTTCGAAAAGCCATGCTGGCTTGTCTCTAATCAGTCCATGATTCTCTAAATGCTCCTAGATCCTATCTCTCATAATCCTTTCTAGCAGCTTGCACTCCACGGACGTAAAAGCTCACTGGTCTGTAGTAGCCTGTACTACCCCTATTACCTTTTTTGAATAAGGGAACAACATTTGCCACACTCCAATCCTCCTGTACAATTCCTGTGGAAAACAAGGACTCAAAGTTCCTAGTCAACGGTTCAGCAACTATCCTCCCTCGCCTAGCGTAAGCAGCCTGGGGAATATTCCGTCAGGACCCGGGGACTTATCTGTCCTAGTATTTTCTAACAGCTCCAACACATCCTATCTCTTGATATCTACATGGCTCCAGAACATTAACATTACAAACACTGTCCTCAGCATCATCAAGGCCCTTCTCTTTGGTGAATACTGAATAGAAGTATTCATTGAGAACCTCACCCACTTCCACAGCTGTCAGGCACATCTGAGTAAGTGAAGGGTTAAGAATTGCAACCATACCTATAACTGGTAAACAATATATATATATATACCAGAAAGCTGCTGACCCACTAGTTAAGTTGGAATGTTAAGAATGTTAACTGTCTTTGTTTCGGGTAATGGACCATTCCGTTATGTCAGACTGTGGCGATACTGGGTGTAATTGCCATCGAGGTGGAGGCTTGGTCTAAACAATGAAGGATGATACCTGCCTTTGAATGCCTTGATTATAACTCAGTTGTACTAAGACAAGAGGTGATATACTAATTGTACTAAGACAAAATATCTCTATAGCTTGACCGAAACTTGCGGCGCCGTATGCATGGGATATGCGTGACAATTCTTGTTTAAATGTCTGTCTGCCCTTTGTGCGGGGAGAACTCGGGCAAGTGACTCCTAGCGAGTGCTGAAGGGAATTTTCCTAGCGGTGTACTGCTAATAAAGTTATTTGTTCGAATCAACCTCGTGGCACTGTGTTACTTACAGCAGAAAGAAGGGGAAAATTAATTTCGGGAAGACAATTTGGCGAGCCAGCCAGGAGTCCAAGACGAGGTTTCGGAAGCGACGTGAGCGACCGACGGGGATAACGGCCACCTGAGACGGAAGGGGCCCACAAGGGACGATTCACCTTGATCCCTCTCAGGGAGTCGGACACCTGATCTATTCCTTCGCTAACCAAAATCCCCAACGGACTCCTCGCGAACCTGTCCGAGTGCCACAGGTAAGGAGGGGTTCGAGTCCCAGTTAAGTTAAGTTAAGTTCTGTTCGGGGTTCGTGTCGCCAGTTAAGTTAAGTTCTGTTCGGGGTTCGAATCCCCAGTTAAGTTAAGTTAAGATCTGTTCGGGGTACGAGTCCCCAGTTTAGGGTTGGGGTTTTAAGTTTGTGAATTTCAAGGTTTTGAGCTCTAAGTTCTGAGATCGGTTCACCGGTACTACCACCCTGCCTTAGACCGGTTCTTAAGAGGGGAAATACCCCACGGGAAGGTCAGGAACCTGAAGTGGGTGAAGGAAAGAGACCGATCTTATAGGTAATCGCAGCGGTTCGTACCGTCCGATCGGGTAGAATACAAAATGGGACAAACTCTCGATAAGTCTGGGTCCAATACCTCACTATCTAAGTTGTATAAAGACGATCCGAAGAACGAGAGGAACTTCCGTAAATTATCAGCATGCCTCGATAAGAAATTGGGAAACGAAATATGGCCACTGGGGGGAACCTTGGGAAGTAGATTAAATGCCTAAAGGCAGAAATGGCAATTTGGGAGCTGAATACAAGGGAAAAATGGAAATTATTAAAGTCCACTTGGAGAAAAACGGCCGAAGACCTAACAAATAAATCTAAGCAGGCTAGCTGAGAACATAACGCGCGCAGTAGGGGGAATTAGTGTGTGTGATGAACAGGGGAAATCCTAAGATTTGGGAAGTCCTGAAGTCTCAGTGCGGAGATCACAATGCTGAAAGGAGCAGAAGGGAGAGAGAAGAGGTAAATGTGGTATATAAGGAGAAACGCAGAAATAAAAATAAAAGTGGTAAGGATAAAGTGGGGGTACCTCCCGACATGTCTGGCGTGCCCCTGTTGTTCCAAAGTAATGATACAGACGAAGAGGAGGAGGATTGTATGGTCCGACCCACAGCCCCTACCTACACCCCCGTTAATTTGCCGTCCCCATATAATGCGACTAGCCCGCCATCCGTCCCGCCCTTACCACCAGCGACTGCTAGTCAAGTCCCGCCCCCGGTACAAGTCCATAGCCTTAAGGCGTCCCGTACTAGGATGCGGCTTATTCGAAGGGAACGCCCACAGACGGGTGGCTCTAAGGTCACAGACAAGCGACGAAACTTTTTGGCAAGGGACAGTCCTTCAATAGATTCTCAGACGGACACCGACTCTGATTCTACCACTGATTATGGCGACCCTACAGATCCCAGCCCACCACCCATGTTGAACAGGGTTAAGGAAGCCAAGGTTAAGAAACAATTCCCCAACAGGAGTGTTCCCAATGCCGATCCAGCCCAAGCCAGCCCTAATCATACAATCCAAATTAACACCACTTGAAAGCCTCAGGAGATGTGCTTAATCATGAGTCAGGCGCCCAACCATAAAACCAAACCGGAGGATGTCATAGATTATGTGATCGGAACAATTCAGATGTATCAGGCTGCCCCACAAGGCCTTTTCCGTCTTTGTTGCATGGCCCTTACAACTAATGAAGTGGAAAGAAAACCTGGGGAGCTATGCCTGACTGAACGGCCTTTCAAGCGGCCGTCCGGCCTCAGGACCAGGTGGCCACTATTAGAACTGCCCTTCGCAAAACCCTTCTACAGCCTATTGACATAACTATGGTTTTAGAATGCCGACCGAAACAGGGTGAGGACGGCCCAGACTCTTGGGACCGTTTCTGTTCACTTTACGGTACTATGCGGGGGACGATGCCAACAACATAGGCAATGCCTCCCCCCAGTTTAACGCCCTCCTATTACAATGCATCCTTGAGAGAGTGGCGTCAGCTATCCGCACAAATAACATGAACTGGCCTGACCACACATGACAAGCCATGAGGAAGGTTCGAGTCCACTTCTGAAGTAACGGGCGCGATTCGAAAGCCACAAAGGTAAAACAGGAAATGGTGCAGAGACCCCCTCGTCCCCAACCTTACTACTCCGACAATAGCGGCTATCAAATGGAGCGGCAGTTTTGCGTTCCAGAAGGGGTTGACTGGTCCGGTAAAGGATACCCACTGTATCCCAATGACTTAAGAGCCCAGTGTACGGGCCCTCTTGTGCGCCACCCCACCACCCTCAATACTTAGGATCCAGGGGACCCCAACAACCCTCACCGGCGAGCTCCAGGCCGACAGGATGCTACCTATGTGGGGTACTTGACCATTGGCGGAGGGACTGCCCCTATTACCGTCACCGGCAGACGAGACCCCCTGGTAGACGACAACCTTTTTCAACCAACAACCCGTTTTCTGCCTGACGAGACGTGGAGAGTAGCCTCGCCATGTACCCTTCCCTCACCGATAACCCGGTTGATGAACGCATCGTCAATTTATTAGTTGAAGGAAAGCCGATTCCCTTTATGATAGACACGGAAGCAAATACTTCGACCCTCGAAGCCCCTTGTATTGCCAAGCAAGATTTTAAACTGTCCACTGCTTCAGTTCCATTGAGCGGGCTGGAGGAACAGGTAACATCCTACCCCTTAACTGAACCCTTACAAGTTAACCTTGAAGATCGGGAATGCCTGATCCAGTTAGCGGTAACCACAAACCTAGGGATTAACCTAGCCGGAAGGGACCTGCTCTGCTCCCTCCGACTCAAAATACAATGCCTGGATGAAGATATTACCATTACTTGTCCTAAAACCCATAGGATCCTTTGGATTCACCAGCCTCCTCAGTGATGGACGGTGAACTTCACGAGCAGCGATTTTGACCCACCCTTGAATACCACAGACCCGCATGTGGCGCTAGCTTATGACCCCACCGGGGCCTCAAGAGCGCTAGAAGTGTTGTATGATTATCTCCTGGGTAGCATGATGACGGTCAAAATTTTAGGGGAATTAGTGGGAAAAGAGGGGGCAGCACTTCTAGTCCAAGTTCCTAATGAATTGTGGAATCAGTCAGGCTTGATGTCACCTCAGATTACCCTGTCCGTTAAAGAGGGACATCAATCGAAGGAACTGGTATTCCGAGCCAACCGGCTTGAGGTACAGGCAGAAAAAGGCATTTTCGGTGTTCCTCAGGCTCTGCCAGAGGGGACCCTGACATTATCTCGACCTTTCTCTGTGACGGGCTGATTACACCATCACCAGCCCCATCGACTCCATGCCGGACGAGCCCACCCCCGATTTATGGGTCGCATCGAAGTCCGAGGTAGGGTACACCCCAGTGACCCCAGTCCAGATCCGTGTAAGACCGGAAACACAACTGCCTTCCGTCCAACAGTATCCCATTCAGAGAGAGGTTGTCGACGGAATAACCCAGTTAATAGTTTCGTTCTGCAAACACGGCATCCTGGTTCCTTGCCAAACACCTTGTAACACCGCGATTTTACCCTATCCCAAACCCGGACGGACAGAGTGGCGCCTTGTACAAGACCAACGTAAGGTCAACGAGATACTAGAGCCACTACATCCCGTGGTCCCGAATCCAGCTACCATTCTCAGCAGTATCCCTGCCGATTCTTGCGTTTTTACCATTGTGGACTTGCAGCATGCATTTTCGCAATTCCCCTTCTCTCCCGACTCGCAGTACCTGTTTGCTTTCACCTTCGCAGGTCAGCAATATACTTGCGACGCGCCGCCCGCAAGGTTTTATACACTCCCCGACAATGTTTTCCCAAGTTTTACATGATCAACTCCAAGGGTTTCACGTTTCTGATAAATCCACCGTTGTCCAGTATGTAGATGACCTTTTCCTAGCAAGCCTCTCGGAGCCCGCCAACATTGCGGACACGAAGAGTCTACTTAACGCTCTCCACTCTTGGGGATACGTAATACCTCCACAGAAAGTAAAATGAACCCAGCGCCAGGTGAAATTTCTGGGCACCCTCTTAAGTGCTACCAAGCGGCAGCTCACTCCCGAACGTATTACACCCATCATTGCCACCCCACAGACCGCTACCCCAAAGGGTATCCGCGCCTTGTTAGTTTTAGTAAATTTCTGCAAGCAGTGTCTACCTAACGTGGCGCTCCTTACGAAGCACTTCACACCCTGGCCTCAAGTTAGTCTGTGGGACCCGTTGAACTTACAAAGGAGCAAAGGGAGGACTTTGATAGCCTCAAACAGGGCCTTTCCAGCGCCCCGGCCCTGGGACACTCTTTATATGGTCACTCATTTCAGCTTTTCACGAATGTCTTAGAGGACTGCGCTACAGCCGTCCTTACTCAAACACATGGGGATACGAAAAGACCGGTGGCATACTACTCAACTCGGTTGGACCCAGTTGCAAGAGGACTTCCACCATGCTCACAAATGCTCCCAGCCATTTTTTCTCGAGTAACAGCAGCCTCCAAAATAATTCTGCAACAGGCAGTGGTGGTTTATTACTCCAATACCGGAAGGGCACTCTTAACCTCTCACCAGACGCAACACCTTACCCAGGCACGCTTAAACAGATATGAGTTAGCACTCCTGAATAACCCACTCCTCACTTTTGCCAACTGTAAGATCATTGATCCTGCCACCTTCCTAGAGGCTCCACCTGAGGATCTTGCGGACCCACCTCATGACTGTCTAATGCGTAACCACTTTTTAACTGCACCCCGTCCAGACCTTTCAGATAAGGCCATCAGATCAGCCGACTTCAACCTGTAGGTCGACGGTAGTTCCTACATTTCTGAACAGGGCACCCCCCTTTGTGCGTATGCCATGGTAAACCACTCCCAGAGTGTGGAATCTGCATCTCTGCAGCCCCCAGTCTCTGTCCCAAAAAAGCAGAACTCTTTGCCCTGACCGAGCTTGCATTTTAGCCAAGGACAAAGTAGCTGAAAATCTTCACTGACTTCCGCTATGCTTTTGGAGTTGCCCATAATTTTGGAAAACTCTGGGCACACAGGGAATTTCTTACCTCTACAGGTAGCCCCATACAGAATGCGGCTTTTGTAAGGAACCTCCTCCAAGCCATCCTCCTCCCAAACAAATTTGCCATCATTAAATGCTACTTTCACCTCAGATGCCTCCCCAGTAACCCAGGACAATAGCAGGGCAGACTACAGAAGAGAAATTGGCAGCACCCAGGGGTCTAAAATCGTTTCCACTGTGTAAAAACAAGCAGTTGTTTTCAAGCCAAAGATAGCAAAGCCGGGCACCCCAGACATGGTCACTGTGCAGCACTTACAGGGGGACGACCCTGACTCAGAAAAAGCAAATGTGGAAGGCGCACGGGTGTTCGCACTCTGCGCCACACGGCCTCTGGGTTACTCCAGTCGGTCAAGTATGTATACCTGATTCTTGTTACCAATGCTTATTGACTGCCTACATTCTGACACCACACCTTGGCAAGGAGGGAATGAGTAAAATTTTATTACGTTCCTGGTGGCACCCCAGATTGGAGGAAGCAGCACAAGGCAAAATACGGTCGTGTTTGATCTGCCAACAAACCAACGCTGGGAAAGGGGTGAAGGTGCACCCAGGCAAGGCCCCCTTTCCAGGTGGTCCCTTTCAATGTATACAACTCGATTTTATTGAATTACTGCAGTGTACATTGTTACAAGTACTGTCTAGTTATTGTTGATGTATTTAGTATATGGATTGAAGCTTTTCCAACCACCAACAATAAGGCCTAAACGGTAGTAAAGTTATTGCTCACAGAGGTTATACCAAGGTTTGGGAGACCCCGACGGATAAGTTCTGACAATGGCCCCCACTTCGTCGGGGAAAATAAATAAGGAATTGTGCGAGGCACTGCATATCGAACAGCAGTTCCACTGCACTTACCACCCTCAATCAGCGGGAATCACCCCTACTCGGCCACCGGGTTATCTGCTGCCGAAATCGTCTGTGGGCGTCCGGGAAGAACATCATGGGACACCGCCACCCAAACCCCCCCCCCCCCCCCCCCACACACACACACACAGGTTGACCATTGGGGATGAACCACAAAGGTATTTCAGACAATTTACGTCCTCTTTAAAGTTTCTTCATTCACAGGTGGAGAGTGCCTTTAAACACCCGAACGGCAGAACACGGAATTGCCTGACCTGGAAATCGGAGACTCGGTACTGATACGGGATTGGGAGAGCCCTGAACTGGGACCTTGGTCGAAGGCCCCTTCCACATACTACTCCAAACACCGACAGCCGTGAAAGTAAAAGGCCAGGAACGCTGCATTCATCTGAGCGACAGTAAACGATGGCCACCGGAGGAAAGATAATACTTCTTAAATTCGGAATCCTTACCATTACCAGTACACTTGTGTGGGTGTCACAGGATAATTTGTTTTGCAAAATACATATGCAGCTACGTGGGAATCGCACAGTTTGCTACCCCTTGGCAGAGTCAGTGGAAGTCCTTTCTGTAGCTGCACACCAAGCTGGAGCCCCAGGGCCTCTTAAGTATGAATTTTCAAAAACAATGTATGTTGGAGCAGACGGGATACTTACAGGAGGGTGCTACTGGGTAAATGATTGCAAGGAACAGTAACAGGACCCTAGTAGTACAGCCCACCACCAGTCCTTCTCCCACTGTTTCACCGGCAAAGGGTGGGGTTGTCGGCTAGCGATTGCACAGCGTACGATAGCATGTGCCGCCACTACCTGTACAGAGAGGGATTGCGGGTTTAAGGGGGGGGGGGTGGTTTAGCCCGTGAGCGCGCTGCCACTCTTTGTGTTACGTTACTTGCAGAAGAGCGATGGGTTTGTGGGGAAGGGAACGGGACCCATGTGAGATTGTCTAATGTCTCTTTAGAATGGCTAACCAGGGAGAATATCCTGAGGGAGCATGGAAGAGATGTTGCTGGGATCTCTTGGTATTCTCAAATGCCAGGTCCACGGCAGTCGGGTAATGTAACCTGCTACAGGCTAAGGAAGGGTATGTGTTCCTCTTTAATGGCACTTACACCACAGCCACCCCCACTCTGCCAGCCTGGATTGCAATGGGAACGATCGGACCCGTAACGGTCCCCTGCCACCAGAAGGCTCATGTCCGACGAAGACTTGTTGTGGGGTCAGGTAGTGAGGAGTTCTGTGAGGATGGGAGGGATCCTATGTCATTGGTATATGCCTTAGCATCGTTAGGCTATGGATTCTTGAGTACTCTCTCTATGGGGGTTCGGCAGGATCTATAGCCGCAAAAACCGGAACTACCTTATTTGTGGAATGGCTGCACTGGGAAACGGTACTATGGAGGGCCTGAAGGCAGTGAACCGGGAACTGGCAGACCCGGCAGACCCGGTATGCTGTGGACTACCAGTTGGCTCAGCAAGGAGGTGTATGTGCCATAGTTGGGGACAAACGTGAGAGACGAGTCCAACATCTCCCATGCCATGCAGGGCATTCAGAAGCAAGTAGATAGCTTTAGGCATGGATTAACAGGAGGGACATGTTGGTTGGGGTGGCTACTGGTTGGGTCATGGGCATCATACCTGCTGCATGGAGTTGTGGGACTGATCGTGATTATAATAGTATGCTGTGTGGTGTTGGCCTGTCTAAATACCTGTTGCAAGGTTCTTATTAATAAGCTCTCTGCCCCGTTCTCAGTGCCGATCTAGTTTATCATGAAATGATAAAAAGGAGGGAATGAGGAAGTGAATGGTTAAGAATTGCAACCATACCTATAACTGGTAAACAGTAGATAGATAGATAGATAGATAGATAGATAGATAGATAGATAGATAGATAGATAGATAGATGATAGACAGACAGACAGACAGACAGACAGACAGACAGACAGACAGACAGACAGACAGATAGATAGATAGATAGATAGATAGATAGATAGATAGATAGATAGATAGATAGATAGATAGATAGATAGATAGATAGATAGATAGATAGATAGATAGATAGATAGATAGATAGATAGATAGATAGATAGATAGATAGATAGATAGATAGATAGATATGCATTTATATTTCTCTAACAAGGACTAGCAAGCTGCTGACCCACTAGTTAAGTTGGAATGTTAACGATGTCAACTGCCTTAGTTTCGGGTAATGGACCATTCCGTTATGTCAGACTGTTGCGATACTGGGTGTAATTAACATCGAGGTGGAGGCTTGGTCTAAACAATTAAAAGTGATACCTGCGTTTGAATGCCTTGATTATAACTCAATTATACTAAGACAAGAGGTGTGATAGCTGTCTCTGGATGTCTATAGCTTGACCGAAACTCGCGGCGCCGTATGCATGGGATGTGCGTGACAATTCCTCTATAAATGTCTGTCTGCCCTTTGTGCGGGGAGTACTCGGGAAGCGAGTCTTATTGAGTGCTGAAGACAATTTTTCCGAGCGGTGTACTGCTAATAAAGGTATTTGTTCGAATCGACCCCGTGGCACTGTGTTACTTACAGCAGAAAGAAGGGGAAAATTAATTTCGGGACGACAGTACTGTTAATCCGTCGCTTAAATCCGAAGATTTTGGAGTCCATTTATTCGATATTTTCACATGATCTCGATCCCCTTTCAATAACTTTCCAACTTAGAGGAACGGAGTTGACGACATTCTATTGCTCTGTTCCAACTGAGAAAATTTAGTTCAATTCTTTTTTTTTGTTTCCTTTTTGAATTTTTTTCTGGTTAGCTTAGTTTGGTTTGATATATTGTTCGTAATTTTTCTTATTGTTTTGTTTTTTCCCATCTTTTTCATTTATATAGTAAATC